>NC_060143.1:589137885-589438164 GCF_021461385.2 Schistocerca piceifrons
GTGTTTCCAGTCATCGACAGTCCAATGTCGGCGCTGACGGGTCCAAGCGAGGCGTAAAGCTTTGTGTCGTGCAGTCATCAAGGGTACACGAGTGGGCCTTCGCCTCCGAACGACCGTATCGATGCTGTTTCGTTGCATGGTTCGCACGCCGACACTTATTAAGGGCCCAGCATTGACATCTGCAGCAATTTGTGAAAGGATTGCACTTCTGTCACGCTGGACGATTCTCTTCAGTCGTCGTTGATCCCGTTCTTGCAGGCTCTTCTTCTGGTCGCAGCGATGTCGGAGATTTGATGTTTTACCGGATTCCTGATATTCACGGTACACTCGTAAAATGGGCGTACGGCAAAATCCCCACTTCATCGCTACCTCCGAGATGCTGTGTCCCATCGCTCGTGCGCCGACTGTAACACCACGTTCAAACACACTTAAATCTCGATAAGCTGCGATTGCAGTAGCACTAACTGATCTAACAACTGTGCCAGACACTTGTTGTATTACATACATAGGCCTTGCCGACCGCAGCGCCGTATTCTGTCCGTTTACGTTTCTCTGTATTTCAAAACGCATGGCTACACCAGTTTCTTTGTTGCTTCAGTATATTTGTGGCGGAAATTTAAGTGCTTGATTTGCATAAAGTTTGCATGTGATACTCAAAGACACTGAAAATATGTTTTATTACGATGAACGGCTTTCGTAAGGTGGAGATGAGTGTTCTACGCTATCTATTTGAATCCTGTAAATTATTAATCGATTAATTTGATAAGCTAGCGAAATGGAGTAGTTCGTTCTATTTTTTATCAAAATTTTGTCATCTCTCCCTTTGCCCGAAGCATTAGCCAATATAAACACAGTATTCTCAGGAGAGATGAAAACCTCTGTCGGCATGCTCCGAGACATTTGTGTGTACACACAGACACAGGCACATAGACACGCAACCATGATGTAAGGTAGAGAGAGAGAGGAAACGAGTCTGGGATTTCCCGAGCAGCAGACTGCGCCACCGGATGCGTTGTCCGCGGATACAAGATGAAAGTTTAGTACAGTAATCCGTAATTGGGAGTTTGAGCGGTTTCGACCTACCTGGCGGTGCCCCGGCGACAGACAAGCGCGGGAGATCCCAAACTTGGCTACTTTACCACACTTCATTCCATTTCTCGGTGCTTACAGTTATTACGTCATGGGAGGTGGTGTGGAGGTTGCAGATGTGAGCTCTACCGAAGTGGGAGAACCGTGTCTCTCTCAAACTGATTCAATAAAATATATCGTCATTACATTGTTGACATTGATTTGAACTGCGTGTTGTGAAATCCTTCTACTGCAGCGCAGAGTGAGTCTCTTTGCCGCTAATGTCTTGTGGGATGGGTGGGGAAGGAGGGGGCGAGGATTGGGGGGTGAGACGTCGTCCGGCGGTGGCATTGAGCATGGGCTCGGTCGGTGCCTGCACGTCAAAGTGAGCGCTCACGCGAAAATTTTCCAACAAGACAACACCTCCAATCTGCAGAAGTGTAATTACGTTAATTAGGACATGTAGTCGTTGGATGCGAGCCTTTGCCGCGAATTAAAGAGTGTCAACTCCTGCAAACTGAATTTCATAAATAAACAGTATATCCTCATTTATGTAATTGACACTGACTTCAATTCTGTATTCTGAGATCGTTCCTCTCCAGCACAGATTTTTTTTTCCCGCCTATTTCCAGGTGGGGAGTGCAGGGTGGAATGTACAGGTGGGAGGGAAAGGCTGAGGGATCTCTTAGGAGGGGGAGGGGTAACTAATTTATAGATTTAATTAATTACTCTGTTGATTTGATATCAAATGCGTGCTTGTATTTGTGTGGGGAGTTCAAGAGGGGTGGAGGAGGGGAAAAGGAGGAGGAGGAGGGGGAGGAAGTGGAAGGGGTGGGGGTTTTCTCAGAAGGGCGGATTATTTCCAGGTTATCATATATGAAGCCTCAGCAGGTCATAAACGACTTAGTAGAACAATAAGTTACGGTCATAAATCAAGTTTGCCTCTGTCCTCATTCTCACTTTGCCCCACCACTGGTCGCCTGCTAGAAGTACATTTAGTTGACTCTACATTGGCGATTTGCATACATAGAGCAGAATGGTAAAGGTTAGATTGGGAGATCGGGTAAGTTACGATGGCGTAGTGACTCGAATTGGGGCAAGCAAACCAGCCTCCCAACTAAAAACTGGAACAACATCAACAAGAACTCGTACTATTACTACTACTACTACTACTACTACAGTGAGGGCACTTACGTGGCAGCTGGTTGCCAGTGCAAATAAGTTTAACCGCCGGAGCGTCAAGACCGGTCAGGGTTACAAGATGCTCCTCCGTCTCGCAGGGCTGGCAGCTTCTGCAAAAGCACACGTCAAACACTGTCAGTAGACTTCAAACCCTGTGATGCACCAGGATTGGTCTTTCTACTGGTTTTAAAATGAGGAAACAAACAAACAAGCGACGCATAAGCGAAGGCAAAACGAAGTATACAAAACATTTCCCAATGGCTACCGTGCGGTTACTCGGTGAGGCTGCTGAGGCTATCCGTGTAGTGAACGAGGCAGTTAGATACACTGGCAGTATTAGTGCTGTATATTTAAGTATTGGCTTATTATTAGATATTCTGTACATCAAAAAGCTAGCAGCCTGCCTATCCCCTGTAGAACGAGAATTGAAAGAAATACAATGCACGTTCACGCTTGGTGATACCAGCACTGCAGGTTAACTGGCACAATAGGTGTCTGATGGGTCCGTCGTTCAGGTTTGTCACATATCGGATTTGTCTGGAACACTTCATGTCGACCCACCTGTTTTTTCGTTTCTGCAAACGCCAGTGACTTAGCAGCTGCAGTGACAAAATTGCGTGCTGAAGCTAAACGTTGCAGTTTCTGTTGGTAGCGTCAAGCGCCGATTACGTCATCATTTCCGCTCACATGTCTCAGTCCACCGCACAGGCCAGTCTTGTCATTTAGATTTTTGTTCATCAGGTTCAGTAACGGTTTTGGAGAATGCCGATGTGAAGAAATAGCACACTAGTTGCGTTCTACTACAATTTCGAAAGAACAAAACAGTATAATACAAAATCTGTAGTCGATATTAATTTTTTGATATCGATACGTAAATGAGAATAATCGCCATCATAAATCGGTACTTTCTTGAAAGAAATATCGATATTCTTTCGACAGTGCTAGTTCAGAAACCGCTCCCGTTCTGCTAGTGGGTCGCATCCCCCAACTACGTGCAGCCTTGTGTTACTTAAACATTGATAGCTAAGACGTACGTCGTTATCGATAGTATTTTTTAAGATTGTCGACATGCAGATTAACTATGTGTTGTTTTGTGCCTGTAGTTCAAATGAAAAAATAGCTTTCTAAGGATTTTTTACTGATATAAGACAACAATAATAGATATGCAAACTTTGTTTCATAAAATTAAGGTATTTACATTTATGCTCTTTAGTCTGCTATTTAAAATACATCATTACAAGATATATAAATTTTGTTTTATAAAAAGTAAGGCATTTACACTTTTCACCTTTAGTCTGTTGCGTTTTTCAGTAATTATTTCTCCTGCCTTGAAGAAAACCCTCTCTGCAGGAACTGAAGTCGCTGGACAGCACAAATATTTAGTGGCCATTACACGCAACATACTGTTAGGTATTACCCAATATTCTAATAGACAAGCATGCTCGCTCTACTACATGTTTCTCAAAATACTGAAGTAGGTGAGCTATGCAATCGCCGGCCGCGGTGGTCTCGCGGTTAAGGCGCTCAGTCCGGAACCGCGCGACTGCTACGGTCGCAGGTTCGAATCCTGCCTCGGGCATGGATGTGTGTGATGTCCTTAGGTTAGTTAGGTTTAAGTAGTTCTAAGTTTTAGGGGACTGATGATCACAGAAGTTAAGTCCCATAGTGCTCAGAGCCAGCTATGCAATCACTGAATGGTCAACGTTACGCTGTTGCTCTTTGGAAAAAAAAAAATAGATCATCCGATTTCAAACTGGTAGACGTATCAGTAGCCGTATTATCACAGCTCGTGGATACTTCTGTTTCAGGTATTATCTTGGTGTTGATGCAGTGGTCGCAGCATACTCTTTCTGAAGTAATTGTGCAGTGTTGTCTGCCTCTTGAAATATCCTGAAACCAAGTTTTTTAAACCTAGGATCTAATAATGTCGCAAGCATATTAACAGTGCGCGTGCCAAATAGTTTCAGTATTTCATTGACTGATTTAATCAAGGAATCCATAACACTTTGTGTTTCATTACCTGTTAAGGTGCTTTCCAAGTCTGACAGCTTTGTAGAAATATCTCATTTAAGGGGTATAATTAAGGAAGCAGTGACGTATGACACCCCTGAGATTATTGTTGTTGCTACTTATAGCTAAGTAATTTTCTGCTGTGAGGGAAGCGGTGCTTTTGAACTTTGATCGCAATCCAAGCTCACTTCATACTTCCATAATTCTTTTTGAGCACGTAGTATGTGGTGTTGCATCGAGTCGGCACCTCTTGTATCAGTTCCAGTTCTTTTTTGTTTGCTGCTTTCATATACAAACAAATAATTCTCAAAAAAAACATTCCAATATATTACTTATCGATGCGAAGTTGAAATTGAGCATCTTAGAAGGAAGAGGAAGACGACGACGACGACGACGAAGAAGAAGAAGATCACACGAGGAACAGGTATGTGACAAGGATAATGTTTACTAGTCTGCCATACAATGTTGCTACTTCAGGTGTGCATGCTTGCTGATGAGCTGCAGCAGGTATGGTATAAACTGCACACAGGAGTAAGAAGGTGTAGTGAAAGCCCACTGAAGAGACCAGGGGTGTTTCTCAGTTGAGTTGACACTGAATTCAAAATATTAGGGCCATCACTCTACTGTAGTGCTACAGCTGAAGTCGGCAGCACTTGTGATCTTAACACAGTCGACATAAAGGTGTAGCTTGTAGAAGTTTTCCTGAGAGTTTCGCCTCTCGCCGAGGAAAGCGCACGAGGCGGTATAAAAAGTACAATAGTGTTGTGAAGGTGCGGGGAGAGACAGCAGTGCATCATACCGATGTATTCCTATAATATACCCGGGCCGCTCAAGGTTCGCACTTGACAGGTCCTGACAGACAGCATTTCATCGACTTCACTGTAGTTGCGATACATTAGCTTAAAATAGAAATAAATGCTTGTACCCAGCTCCGTAAACCTAGGGCGGTCCGCTATAAATGGCGCGCGGCAGTAACAATGGTTTGAGAAAGCGCATTGCATAGACATCAAGTTATTTGTAGGAATGAATAAGAAAATAAATAAAAGTGGGAGGTGAAGCTGCCAAGAAAAACTTTACAAGCTATTCATGCCGATTTGACTTGCACCAACATGTACCGATCACAAGAATGAACCGAAACTCAGCATGGCATTGACAAGTTAAAGGAGGAAACATTTTTTTAAAATGTTACTTACATGTGTCACAGATTCTGCATTGTGTTGACCAGCAATTTTTGTCACCTTTAATATGGATGAAACTAATTTTTCAGCCACCATAAAGTGCCAAGTCAATGCCAGTATGCCTTCATTTGCACGGCTTGTCCACATGTCCGTTGTAAAACTCAAAAAATTGCATTTTTAAGGGCCTTTTCTAATTTATTTTCTGTCTCCTCATATAGTTTTGAGATCAGCGAACATTTAAGTGTGGTTTTCTCTGGCTACTCTTATCTGTTGTGCAAAGCATGAACAATTTTTTTTCAAGCTTTGATGGTCGGATGTTCTGTACGGCAGCATATCGATAGCTATCATTTGTGCATAAAGAGAATCAAGTTCTTTCTTTACTTTTGAACTGGCATCGTACAAATGACTAATGTTAACATAATTTTTAGAGAGCTTCTCGATCTTTTGGTTGCACCTCTTGCACTGGATCTAGCTCACTAGTTGATCCTACCCTCACCCTACAGTTTTATTGCTAAAATCCATGGTTCTCTAGTTTCTTACCATGGTTTCTTTTCAAGTGATCTCTTAAATTAGTAGTATTCCCTGAACATCTATATTCTTTACTGCAGATGGTACACTTCACAAACTACGAGTATATCCCCCACTTTTCGAAAAATTTCCACACAGATGATTGATTTTTACGATTCATTTTCAAAATAATAACAAAAAACTATTTACTTCTCTCAGAAACAAACCAACCTAGGAAGCGCAGGATTTCCTCGGCTAACTTTCGGTGGCGCGTGAAAAGTACCGATAGTTTCATTTCGGCACGATTCAGAACACTTCGTGGCGACTATGCTCTTTGTATCACTGCTGCCAACGACAGCGATTCAGCAGTTGTGGACTATAGTTTCATGACGAAGAATAATGCTGTGGTTGTGTGGCGTTTAAACAACGAAATGAGTGATGCAGAAACCGTTGCTGGAAGATTGAAGTCAACTGGTACGATACCCGAACAGCTTGAAACTTTGGGGGCGGCATTCTTCCTCGTGACCCTCGAAAAATTATTAATCACATCTCAGAATGCTGTAAACTCGAAAAAATGAAAAATAAAAATAGTGGTGAGCTAATTCGCGCGCTTCAGAATTTCAGACAGGGGGTATCATTATTGATGGGCAAAAGCTTAAGAACTGTCGACAGATTTAGGTGATTTTACAATTACATTCCCGGACATTCACCGTCAACTCTTCGCAAGAGAAGGTTAGTTTTGTTTCCCATCCATTGAAACATTCACATTTCGCCCGAATGACTTACGAACATGCACTGTAGTACTGTGAAAGCAGATAGCAAGTAAATACGGATATACATTTAATGATTATGTCCAGCCACCATACAAATAAAAAATTTGACACTAGACAGGTTGTGCTTTTACTATATTCAATTTTGCGGGAACTGATGCGTCCGTGAAGGAACAAGTTCCGCTAATGGAACACAACACAGAGAGCCAACGTGTGAAAGATACTTGTGCTTCTACGAAAGCTGGAGTGACGCAGGGGCGTTAGGGTTGCATCGATGTTTTGTGTTTCCAAATCGGCTTAGACATTAACACGTACAATTGAAAACACTTGTAAGTACAATGTGGACTCAGACACAGAAGCTGACAATAGCGGATGTGTTTCATTAATAATGATAACAATCATATTTATTTTAAAATGCATTATGGAGTACAATCAGAAAAGGTTAACAAATCCTTAAAAAATCTTTTTTTTTCCCTCTGCTAACTGCGTTATATTACAACAGCCTTATTTATTCCTTTCTATACCTATGCTCACAAATTTGGAGATGGCAATCGGTATAATGCGCATTCATGTTCCATGTTATTTACATGGGCAATTTTTACCATAAGCATCTAATCGGTAAGAGATACGCACGACCGTGGGTTGTCATCAACATTCATTAATAAACAGCATAGCCTGGCTAAGGCCCCACCATATTCGATTTTGACTACATACCACCATGCAATTACTTTCCCTCCACACTCCACACGCCATGGAGGCAACAGGATCCGACAATTTTTCGAGAGTCAATTAAAAAAGAATTACGTTGTAAACGAAATGACTATCGACAGTTAAACCAGACTACCGACAGTGCAGGCGCTATGGATGCAGACACTATCGATAATCGATAGTTTATCGATGTGTAAGTAACAGTAGCGCAGCTAGGCCGCAGCCGTGTAGAGGGGGTTTCTCGTTGGCGCAGCCGCCCGCCGGGGAAGTCCAGTTTCCCGGCCGCTGCTGAGCCAGCGCAGCGCGACGTGGTCGCCTAGCGCCTCGCCAACATCCTATTGCGCCGCCGTTCCAGTTTGTGCCGCCAATACAATCGTGTATTTGCAGACAAAAACTAAGTGCGTAATTTTATTTTTTTGAGATGATTCTTGAAACTTTGACCGTCCCTCGAAAGCTTCTGCTTTCAGGCACGTTTGTGCACGTTAACCCCACATGCGAACGAAAAATTACTGGTCCAAGTTTTGAAAATAAGACTACACTTTCGACCAAGCAAAGTGTCGCTATTACCTGTTACATATTCGTACTGTCCTACTTTTTCTTTTTCCTGGGCTTAGACCCTTCTGCACCCAGAAAAGCGAAATTATTTCGTTTGGCAGCAGTAACCATTGCTTAATGAAATAACTGGCATTACGGTGTCGAACACCCAACTGTACTTCTGCTGCAGCAAATTCGCAACGAAGCCCGCCGGCGTTTCGTCAGGGACGGAAGTGACATTGGATGACCTCGGCATCACATCTGACATTTCAGTTTTCATCGCAGACACGGCAAGAGTCACTTAAGATCGGTGTCTTCTGTTTCTATGCTAACACTATTAGTGGCACAGGGAGAAGATACTCAGATGGGAAGAGAGAGAGAGAGAGAGAGAGACGAAAAAACGGCGTCACGGAGAAAATGAAAATCGCTTCCTCAGTCACGAGTCCCATTAGTGAGCGCCAAAGAAGCTCATTTAGAACTATTTTTCGTTGCTGTTATTAGAGTGGAATCGTATGTTGCGCAAAACGCATTATCTGATTGCAGCAGAGAAACGCCTTGCGGTTACGTCGATGACCTGTCGACCTTCAGTGTCGCCAGTTGCTATAATCTAATATAGTCTAACGGAAAAAAAGAAAAGTCCACGGCTAGCACACTGCATCCCAAGTCGGCGGCGTAATCTACAACAAGAGGGCCACCTGCAGGTGCTGTGTGTGTGGGGGGGGGGCCTCGGAATCAAGTCTGCCCAGGTCGAACTCGCCCTGTGTCTGTATGTCCACACATTTTCGCAAACTACCAAATAAAGATAAAACTTTGATATCTCCACATCCAAAAGAAGGAGAGTTTCAACTGGATCACATAGTCATATCTAAAACCCATATAATGGAAATTATGAATGTCGAAGCACTCGGAAATGGGGAATTTGGTTTAGTTCATTATCTAAGATTAAAATACGAGTTCTCCCACATAAAACAAAAAATATCACTAAGAAAGTAATCAGATACACCTCCACTACAGCTAATATTACTACTGAAAATACAGAAAAAATTTGAGAAGAAACTGAAACACCAAATCAAGGTGATTGTCATGAACTCCAGGTATAAATTACTACAGCAGCAGAGAAAACTTTAGGAGTGGCCAAGAATAAAAAGGAGGGATTGTGGGACGATGCGCATGAAGAACTTGAGAACAGAGAGGTCAAAAATGGAGAAACAGGTGATGTTAAAAAAAGAAAATTTACAAAACTCAAAACAAAAAAGGAAAGAAAACTTCAAAAATAATCCCCAAAATCAGAAAAACTTTGAAAAAAAACTCGGCGTCTTGAAATATAAGATAATTTTAGCAAAAATAATACCAGAGATTTTTACCAAACTTTTAAACATGTACTTACATACTATCAAGCACCAATTTGTTTCAAAGATGAAATTGGCAAAACAGGATTAAATAACAAAAATTGCGAAATGCTAGCAAAAGTTTTTGACAGGTTCGTAAACTGTCAAGTTCCAACAGTTAAACTGGAATTTCCAGCAGTACTACAAAATCTGGAGAAAGATTTCTCGCCAATAGACCAAGAAATTCATGAAGCCACAAAAAAAAAAGCACAAAGCAAGTGGTGAAGATTACATTACAGCAAAATTTTTGAAATGGCCAGAACCGAAGATTATAAACGATCTGCAACTGCTGTTTGAGAACATTTGGAAGATTGAAAAGATTCCAGAAGAGTGGAAAGTAGAATTAATTCACACTCTACATAGAAAAGGAGGCAAAAGGTCGACAATTACAGAGGAGTGTCACTTATGCCAGGGCATATAAAATATTAGCAAGAATTCTCATCGACAGAATGGTAAAAACTTTATCTAAACAGTTGGGAGAAATCAGGGAGGTTTTTCGAATGGGAAGATCCTGCACAGAATAGATTTTTAACCTAAAATCAACAATTCGCAACAGAATGTTAACCAGCAAACCAGTAACAGTATAATTTATTGAATTCCAAAAAATGATTTGGTTCTGTGGATAGAGAGATAATAAATAAAATCATTAGAGAATTTTGTGTTCAAGCAAAATTAGCAAACATAATTCATGTAACTGTAACAAACACGATATCCAAAGTTAAACTTATGGGCGAAATATCTCAGCCATTTGAAATAAAAACTGGTGTTAGACAAGGGGCTGGTTCTAGAAAAAATAGTAAGGATCTGGAATTTGGAGCCTAAGAATCACAAAATTGAACCAATAACTATAGGAAGGGAAACAAACGGAATTAAACTTTCTGGTTTTTGCAATTTTGCAATACTTTCAGAAGATCTGACAGATGCAGTTATTCAAGTAGTTATTCTGGAAGAAATAGCAAATAGAATCGGTCTCAAAATTTCAGCTGAAAAAACAAAATTCATGACAAACATAAAAAATGAACTACAGTTCATATAAACACAAATAGGTAAAATAGTGCGAGTAAGTAAATTAAAAGATCTTATACAACAGAATACACTAGAAACATTTGCAATAGGTATAGGAGTTAACAAAATGGAGAGAGGGTATTGTTTGACAAGAAATGTGTATTTATAAAAACAAAACAAACACTGTACCACAGTGGTACGACCAGAATGTTTTCATAGATGAGAATGTCTAATAGTGAACTACACACATCAAGAAAAGTTTTGCTTCACCCCGATTCCCAGAACTCCTGAAGATAGACGTTGACTATGGATATTGTATCACAGGCACAGTCCCTTTGACTGTTCAGATGTCACTAAACCCGCCCAAAGATGTAAACAACCATGCACGATCAGCGCCCATCAGACGAAGGGGGTCCGACAGCCGATCAGTTCCAGTCATTCCACCAGGAAGGAGGTATACGGCTCTTGTCTGTAGTTCTACCGTGCCTAGACGGTCAATACCGCGGTTCAATTGCGTCCTCACTGTTGCTTTGTGCCAGTAAGGGCTCTCAACAAGAGAAGTTTCCAGATGTGTGAGTGAACCAAAGCGATGTTGTTCGGACGTGGAGGATACAGGGACTGTCGATGACATGGCTCGCTCAGGCCGCCCATGGCCTACTGCTGCAGTGGTTCAAATTGCTCTGAACACTATGGGACTTAACTTCTAAGGTCATCAGTCCCCTAGAACTTAGAACTACTTAAACCTAACTAATCTAAGGACATCACACACATCCATGCCCGAGGCAGGATTCGAACCTGCGACCGCAGCGGTCGAGCGGTTACTGCAGTGGATGAGCGCTACCTACGGGTTACGGTTCGGAGGAACCCTGACAAGACCACCATGTTGAATAATGCTTTTCGTGCACCCACAGGACGTCGGTTTATGACTCAAACTGTGCGCAATAGGCTGCATGATGTGCAACTTCACTCCCAATGTCCTTGGCGAGGTCCATCTTTGCAACCACGACACCATGCAGCGCGGTACCGATGGGCCCAACAACATGCCGAATGAACCGCTCAGGACTGGCATCACGTTCTCTTCACCGAGGGGTGTCGCATATGCCTTCAACCAGACAATCGTCGGAGACGTGTTTGCAGGCAACCCGGTCAGGCCGAACACCTTAGACACACTGTCCAGTGACTGCAGCAAGGTGGAGGCTCCCTGTTGTTTTGGAGTGACATTGTGTGGGGCCGACGTACGCCGCTGGTGGTCACGGAAGGCGCCGTAACGGCTGTACGATACGAGAATACCATCTTCCAACCAAATCGGCAGCATCTTGGCGAGGCATTCGTCTTCATGGACGACAATTCGCGCCCCCATCGTGCACATATTGTGAATGACTTCCTTCAGGATATCATCGCTGGACTAGAGTGGCCAGCATGTTCTCCAGACATGAACCCTATCGAAGATGCCTGGTGTAGATTGAAAAGGGCTGTTTATGGGCGACGTGACGCACCAACCACTCTGAGTCATCTACGCCGAATCGCCATTGCGGAGTGGGACAGTCTGAACCAATAGTGCCTTCATGGACTTGTGGATAGTATGCCACGACGAATACAGGCATGCATCAATACAAGAGGACGTGCTGTTGGGTATTAGACGTACCGGCGTATACAGCAATCTGGACCACCACCTCTCTGAAGGTCTGGCTGTATGGTGGAACAGCATGCAATGTGTGGTTTTCATGAACAATAAACAGGGCGGAAATGATGTTTATGTTGGTCTCCATTCCAATTTTCTGTACAGGTTCCGGACCTCTCGGAACTGAGGTGATGCAAAACTTTTTTTGATGTGTGTATAAGGTGGACAGAACAGAGGTATTTAAAAGACGGATAGCTAGAAAAATAATAGGTTCAATACAAACTACAGATGGCTGGAATATGTGAAGTAATGAGGAGATCTACAAAAATGTAGAGAAAATGTCATAAGTGATGGCTAGAAGAAGATTAAGTTTTTTTGGACACCTCTACCAAATGAATGAGAACAGGTTCATGAAATAAATATTCCTGTAATTCTCGAACAAGGGAAGGACAATAGCATTGTTTACAGAAGTAAGGAAAGATGTAGAATGAAATAACATCAAAGAATCGGAAATAACAGAAAGAAATCACTTCATTTCAAGAATAAAATATTGAATTTTAAGGCCATCAATGCATAAAAAATAAGAAAAGGGAACAACACGAACAGAAGAAAGGAAAACAGGGGAAGATGATAAATGAGAACTGGTAAAACAGAAAACAACAAGGAAAGAAGAGAAATTGAAGTTTTTACGTGATCCTAGTAGGACAATCCGAAAACAAAAAGTGCAATAAACTAACTGCATGAACAATTTTTGCAGAATAACTGAAACATACAGTATACGCCAGCAAGAGAGCCTGTGATTCTTCAAACTCCTCCAGCGTAACTCTCGATCGAGATGATCGGGTGGACTTCAGTGTCCAACGGGCAAAACATCTCGGGAAGCTACGACGCTGCCCTGAAGGACTGCTTGCGCGGCGCTCACCTCCTGCGCCCTTCTGCCGCGGTTCGCACCCAGGGGCGCTCGCTGCCTGCCCACTAGGCCAGTTCGTTGTGGGACGCCATCTTAATGTGGCCAAGGATGTACCCACTTGAGTAGCACGACTGATCAGTGGTTCCCTTACTCTAATCTCGACAGATTCTTTAGTAACACAGTCCCAGGCGTTAGAACCTTAGCGCGGTCGTAATCCGTTGTGTGTAATTCCGAAAGGCGATGTTTCGCATCTGCCGACTTATGAGGCAGCTGCGATCTGGTGTGTCTGGTTGTGGCTCACCAGTGGAACCATTAAAAATGGAAATACTGAGTCTGCCGGCACGGCAGTAAGCCCTCAGAAGGAATGTTATCAAAGGCGGCACTGAGAAACCAGCAGAAACCAGATCCGCAGACTTTGTAAAGGAGCTGATAAAACAGTCGACCACATTCTGACCTGTTGCGAGGAGATCGCACACGCGGATTAAAAGAAGAGAATTTTGTGGTGCAATCGATAGTTTTGAAGTTATGAGAAACATCATCAGCCAATGGCGGAGTTATAGACAAGAAAATGTAGCCGACAATGAGCAAGTCAGACTGATCAATGACTTTTTTTTTGGGTGTCTTGACGAATTTGATTTTATAGTCCACCAGACGGCGTTAACAACTCGCCTGGAGACGAGAACACCATTAATCAGTCACGGCGAGAAAACCAAAATGATTACTTCAGACTAATCGACGACTGGCTCACGGCATGCCGGACGTGACAGCAGTGGAGAAAAAGAAAGTGCGCATCTTACGAATTGCTGCACCAGCCAACAGCACACTGAAGGACAACAGCCGGAATACGATTAAATATGAGTATCAAAAATCTAACTTGAGTAATTCTGGCACAGTTTTGTGAAGGAGAGCGCAGTGGTCCTTGGCGCACAGGCTGCAGTCCTGGCAACGATAAAACACATATCTGCCAATTATAAACAACACTTTGATGGGGTCAGAAACACCAAGACATTCTAGTCACTTGAGCATTGTTCGACTAGTGACAAAATATGAAATTTACCATAGTTATCTAGTTTGCTGTATTTACTGTTTTACGAGGATTGCCCAGAAAGTAATGCACAGCACTTTTTTTCTCAGCCGAAAACAATACTACGAATGCGAAACGTTGCGTATGTATTATCTGAAGTCTCCCGAGTAGGCACGCCAAGTTTCCGCCACTTCGACGGACAGCGTAGCTGCAGGACACTTTGAAAATGTGATGTACGTTACAAGCAACGTGCCGTCATTGAATTTCGCACTACAGAGAAAGAAACTATGGGGAATATTCACAAACGCACAAATAGACGTGGTTTATTCGCCTGGAGACCTGCAAGGTGCATTCCACTGACCCCTGGTCACAGGAGAGCCCGTCAAGCCTGGTGTGAAGAACACAATACATGGTCATTGGAACAGTGGTCCCAGGTTATGTTCACGGACGGGCTTTCATCTGGCGTGAACCAAGAACCAGTTACCGACCGCTTAATGTGCTTGGAAGGGACCTGTATGGAGGTCGTGGTTTGATGGTGTGGGGTGGAATTACGATTGGTGCAGGTACACCCCTGCATATTTTTCACAGAGAAACTGTTACAGGTCAGGTGTATCGGGACGTCATTTTGCACCGGTATGTCCGCCTTTTCAGAGGTGCAGTGGGTCCCACCTTCCTCCTGATGGATGATAGTGCACGGCCATCGTGGAGGAGTACCTTGAAACAGAAGATATCAGGGGAATGGAGTGGCCTGCCTGTTCTCCAGACCTATACCCCATCGAGCACGTCTGGGATGCTCTCGGTCGACGTATCGCTGCACGTCTTCACACCCCTAGGACACTTCAGGAGCTCCGACGGTCACTGGTGCAAGAATGGGAGGCTATACCCCAGCAGGTGCTCGACCACCTGATCCAGAGTATGGCAACCCGTTGTGCGGCCTGTGTACATGTGCATGGTGATCACATCCCATTTGATGTCGGGGTACATGGCGTTTTGTAGCACACGTGTTTCAGGACGGTTTTGTCAACTTATCACCAATACCGTGGACTTACAGATCTGTGTCGTGTGTGTTCCCTATGTGCCTATGCTATTAGCGCCAGTTTTGTGTAGTGCCACGTTGTGTAGCACCACATTCTGCAATTATCCTTAATTTATGAGCATGAGTGTACTCCGTAGTGAAACACGGGACATTGTTAACAAGTGCCGAGAAATAGGTTGTTCTTAACGTTTTTCATAAATTTACAGAAGAATTCGGCTTTGAAGTTCTCGGAGACACTGAAATATGACACAGCTGAGCTACGCATCCACATGGATGTGTAGCTGAAATGATAGTGCAGTAGCTTGAAAATCAACTGCAATTCGTGGAAAGCCTGTTCAAGTCTCAACTTGGTCACCTTTTTCCCGTTCACTTTGAAACACCTGCATCTCGTAATTGTAAAATCCATCATCATTTTTGATGAATAGTGCACCTCTTCTTGATACTAATTATATATTGCACGCGGAATTCCCGTTTGCTTTTCAAATATAAATTCTTAACTATCGATATTTTATGAAAGATTGTTAATAAAGATTGCTTAAATTAAGTAAACAATTTGTTTTCTTTAGGATAAAAATGAAAAACCGAATACTCTTTATCTGGACTGTGTATGTACATACGAATGCTGCATTTTTACAATTACAATATGAACCCATCAGAACTGATCTAGAGCCAAGTTAAGGGATTTTTCAAGCTTCCAGACGTACTGGAACTAACACGCGCAGCTTTTTCACACGTCAGTGCCGAAAGCTGTCGGGATACACAACGGTACGTCACAAAAGAAGAGGAGAAAATGCGGCGCCTGGGTGTCTTCGTGGATTCTGTTGTTGATCGACTCGTTATCAACGTAGCAGTTGACAGTTCCAGAACTGAAATTTATTTCTCGGAGCCGTATAAGGAAGGAGCTGAGAGATTACCAGACGACTGACGTAATTAACATCTTCACTGGCGTCAGTATTCCACAATACGGCGAAATCCCTGCAGTATGCTTTTGGATCACACATAGCTCGCTCGAAAAATTACTCTGTGTTTAAGTTACGAATTTTCATCCTCTTGTTTCTAATTAGAATAATGTGTTAGGTGAGAACGAGAGCATTTTATTCTTTCCGTCTCGTCACCAAAGAAGCGTGCGGTAGTGCTGGAGTTTTGTCGATTATTACTCATACTCCTGAAAAATCAAGAGACATTCGAAACTATATTGTTTCTCTGCTCGTCTCTTTTTACGTCTGAACTGCAACTGCTCACATCGTTGCAGGTTAGTTGGAACCGGCTGGCTGGCCAGTGGTGTCCAAGTTAAATACGCCGTTAAAGATGTTGTCCCACATTATCGCTCAGAGCTTGACTGCATTGTATTGTATTGTACCGTATTGAACTGGGGACCTAGAAACGACGGAGAGGCTTCGTCCCCGCCGTAGTCCTCAGTGGTGCACAACTCCACAACCGGCTACAGCAGTCCACCCACCCCACCGCCGCCCCACACCGAACCCAGGGTTGTTGCGCGGTTCGGCCCCCGGACGGGGTACTTGGCTGTACTGGACACAGCTAGGCTCCCGCTCCAATGAGATTCAAGAAAACGTGGAAGATTACATGGTCTAATGTTTACGTCTGGTTTATTCTTATGATTAATACCGTATAGAAATACCTCATCAGAGACAGTTTACCCAGAGAGCAAAGTATTGACTGCAATGCAACAGAAGTGAAATAACTTGCTTTGGCAATAGCAATATTTGGAGTCACTGAAGAACTTTAACCTGACTAAGACTTAGGAATAAAACGGAGAGGAGGAGGAGGAGGAGGAGGAGGAGGAGGAGATGAAGTCACTGACGAAATGCCTGGCACACTGACAGGAAGGAAGCTGCTACCAACTTAGAAAACTTTCCGCAGAAAAATTGCGCCGCCACTGACGAAGGGCTGCTCTCTCAGTTGTCCAATAACAACAAGCTACGAAATGAATCCGCTCGCCTACATTACGGCAGTCACAGTGGCAAAAGAACTGCGGGAAAGGTGCCATCTTCATCTTCTTCTTTTTGGCTGGTGGAGGTTGTGAACAGCTCCCTTTAATATCAATAGTACCTCTGTTCTTGGAGACACTGTCAGGCATTTCATTCAGCAAATTAATGCATGTAGTATGGGGTTCAAGAGCATCCAAAAGGCTTCCATTTGTGAAAGGATTGTTACTCATTGCTGGACTCTGAGTAGTGGAGGCACTAGTTGTATATTCATTCATTGACCATGAAGTCGCATTATCATCTGATGATTTATGACTGTCTTCCTTGGTGTTTAATAAACGACCAATTGCTGTTCCAAATGATGCTGGTACAAAGCGTGTCAGAAAATCGATTAGGAGACCAAAGTGGAAAGTTTGGCTGGAACCGTAAGTCCAAAGCTTAAACTCTGATGTGAGCAGTTTCTAGAACGCGAAAGAGCATAAATTGAATAACCAGAAAACCGAAGACTACCGGATGAATTACTGACATAACACTAAAAGTCGAAGGAGCTTTCTGAAATTGTGGAATAACAAAGAACTGCAACAGCTAGGATAATTAAAGATACGAGTGAGAGCTGGATCACCGAGCGCTGGCAAAATGGACTTTCCAATCCAAGATACTTCGTAAACACAGGAAAAAGAATTGCATCTCTTACGGTCGAATATTAATACTCTTGTTATTTACAGGTGATTGAGCTAAGCGGTTCACTTCAAATATTTCCGGAACCATTCAAGATATCCTAATTCTGCTTTTACTTAGATGAATAGCGACAAAATCCTCACGAACCAACCATCACTCGACAAATGTAAATCACAAACACGGAACGAGAGCTGCAGTTTCTATGTGATCCTTTTATACCGATTTCTGAGCGGTGCAACACTATTTCATCTATACGTGACGTGGCGTATTTCCTTATTTGACTACGATATCACTAACTCCCGCGTGAGATAGCCATCAATTTCGTGTTAAAACTAGATGAGTCTGAAGTTCTAAATATTCAGTCTCTGAAATTATTAATCTAATTTTGAAGAGTGAAATGCCGCTGAATTCACCTCTTAGTATTATGACACTGGTACTGGACATTACTGTTGATACACTTAAAAGAATGAAGCCGAGATCTGCCAGCCGCTGTGGCCGAGCGGTTCTAGGCGCTTCAGTCTGGAACCGCGCGACCGCTACGGTCGCAAGTTCGAATCCTGCCTCGGGCTTGGATGTGTGTGATGTCCTTAGGTTAGTTAGGTTTAAGTAGTTCTAAGTTCTAGGGGACTGATGACCTCAGATGTTAAGTCCCATAGTGCTCAGAGCCATTTGAACCATTTTGAAGCCGAGACGTATATCTCTGAAGCTACACTGAAGAGGCAAAGAGGCTGGTACACCTGCCTAATGTCGCGTAGGGCCCCCGCGAGCATGCAGAAGCGCCACAACTCGACGTGCCATGGACGCGACTAATGTCCAAAGTAGTACTAGAGGGAACTGACACCACGATCCTGCAGGGCTGTCCATCAATACGTAAGATTACGACAGGGCGGAGATATTTTCTGAACAGCATGTTGCAATGCATCCAAGATATGCTCAATAATGTTCGTGAGTTTGGTGACCAGCGGAAGTGTTTAAACTCAGAATAGTGCTCCTGGAGCCAGTCTGTAGCAATTCTGGACGTGTGTGGTGTTAGAATTGGCCAAGTCCGTCGGAACGCACAATGGACATGAATGGATGCAGGTGATCAGGCAGGATGCTTATGTACGTGACACCTGTCAGAGTCGTAGCTAGACGTATCAGGGATCCCATATCACTCCAACTGCATACGCGCCACACCATTACGAGCCTCCACCAGCTTGAGAAGTCCCCAAACATGGATTCATGAGGTTGCCTCCACATCCGTACACATCCACCCGCTCGATAGAATTTGAAAAGAGATTCGTCCGACCAGGCAACATGTCTCCAGTCATCAACAGTCCAATGACGGTGTTGACGGCCCCATGCTTTGTGTCGTGCAGTCATCAAGGGTACACGAGTGGGCCTTCGGCTCTGAAAGCCCATATCGATGATGTTTCGTTGACTGATTCGCACGCTGATACTTGTCGAAGGCCCAGCACTGAAACTGCAGCAATTTGCGGAATGGTTACAATTCTGTCACATTGAACGATTCTCTTCGGTCTTCATTGGACCCATTCTTGCAGGATATTTTTCAGGCCGAAGCGATATCGGAGATTTGATGTTTTACCAGATTCCTGATATTCGTGGTATACTCGTGTAATGGTCGTACTGGGAAATCCCTTCATCGCTACCTCGCACATGCTGTGTCGCATCGCTCGTGCGTCAACTGTAGCACCACGTTCAAACTCACTTAAATCTTGTAGAGCAGTAACCGATGCAACAACTGCGCCAGACACTTGTCTTAACCGGCGTTGCCACCCGCAGCGCCGTATTCTCCCTGTTCACATATCTCTGAATTTGAATACGCATGCCAATACCAGTTTGTCTGGCGCTTCAGTGTATAACGAAATATCAGAGTCCATACATCAAAGTGGGAGACTTCCGAGGACATAGAAGACGCACGGTCTCAGTGGCAGTATCCACAATGTGAAGTGATGGGTTAGCTTGCCTCAGGACAGGGCACAACAACTTTATGACACCTTTTCCAAGCCAATGAGTGCACTCAACCGGGCCAGAGAGGTGCATTGTCGAACTGGTAAGTGGACTCATATCGTCAAGTTTTGTAAATCAGACTTTTTTAAATCAGTGAAATAACATTACCTCAACTCGTGAGGTATCATTTCATTACTTCTCCCTCCTCACCTTTTTTTTGTCAAGCAGTGTGCCTCAGTGATTTCACCCTATGAAAATTTCAGCTGGGATACCGCATTAAAGCCGACCATAATAAGTAAACGAGGGACCGCCCTGTTGGCGCAGAGAGACAAAGATTTGGTCAAACAGGTTGAGAGACATCGTTAGAATCTGCACCTTCCTGATTTTCCCCTCAATTTCACGAAATTTACTAACACTGCATTTTTAAATAATAATTTTTTGTAGCTGTCTCGTCTATTACCTTAACCGTGTGTGTATGTGGAAAGACAAACGCCGCCGTGCTCCAACGTGGCAGAGACGAAAGATGGCGGGGCGATCGGCGGCGGCGCTGTGTGCAGTTGTCACACCCGTGCCGGCCGGATGTTTCGCGAGCAGACGGGGACGCAGCCCGGCCCGGCTCTGGCACAACGCTCCCTCCTCCTTCCGCAACAAGGGAAGTGCGGCTCGCGGTCGCCATTTCCGTCGTACGGCCGGGCGCCCACATCTCCGAGTTTCCGATTCCTCAGGGAGCCAGCTGGCAGTGGAAGCTTCGGAGCAATACGCTCGTTCATGTGCGAATGATAGGTAAGTGCTGACCGACAGCGAATCGTTTCTTCGCCGAGTGTTATCGAGCGAATTCTACAGTTCGTTACGTCCATCGCATTAACGTAACTACCACACTGAAGAGGTTGGTTCAAATGGCTCTGACCACTATGGGACTCAACATCTGAGGTCTTCAGTCCCATAGAACTACTTAAACCTAACTAACCTAAGGACATCACACACATCCATGCCCGAGGCAGGATTCGAACCTGCGACCGTAGCAGCAGCGCGGTTCCAGACTGAAGCGCCTACAACCGCTCGGCCACTCCGGCCGGCACACTGAAGAGCCACAGAAACTGGTATACCTGCCTAATATAGTGTAGGGCCCCCAAGAGCAATCAGAAGTGTCGCAACACGACGTCGAATGTCTGAAGTAGTGCTGGAGGGAGCTGACGTCATGAATCCTGCAGGGCTGTCCATCAATCCGTAAGAGTGCGACAGGGTGCAGATCTCTTCTGAATAGCACGTTGGAAGGCATCCCAGATATGCTCAATAATGTTCGTGTCTGGGGAGTTTGGTGGCCAGCGGAAGTGTTTAAACTCAGAACACTGTTCATGGAGCACTGTGTAGCAATTCTGGACGTATGGGGTGGGTGTCGCATTACCCTGCTAGAATTGCAATGCTCAAAGGACATGAATGGATGCCGGTGATCACACAGGTTGCTTACTTACATGTTATCTGTCACAGTGGTATCTAGACGTACCTAGGGTCCCATGTCACTCCAACTGCACGCGCCCCTTTCCATCATAGAGCCTCCACCAGCTTCAATAGTCCCCTGCTGACATGCAAGGTCCATGAATTCATGAGGTTGTCTCCGTAACTGTACATGTCCATCCGCTCGATACAATTTGAAACGAGATTGGTCCGACAGGAAACATGTTTCCAGTCCAATGTCGGTGTTGACGGGCCCAGGCGAGGCGTAAAGGTGTCGCGCAGTTAACAAGGGTACAAGAGTGGGCCTTCGGCTCCAAAAGCCCAGCCCGATAATGTTTCGTTGAATGGTTGGCACGCTGACACTTGTTGGTGGCCCAGCACTGAAATCTGCAGCAATTTGGAAGGGTTGCACTTCTGTAACATTGAACGATTCCAGTCGTCATTGCTCCCGTTCTTTCACGATCTTTTTCCGGCCGCAGCGATGTCGTCGATCTGATGTTTTACCGGATTTCTGATATTCATGGTATACTTGTGAAATGGTCGTTCGCGAAAATTCCCACTTCATCGCTACCTCGGAGATGCTGTGTCCCACGGCTCGTGCGCCGACTATAGCATCACGTTCAACCTCACATGAATCTTGATAACCTGCCATTGCAGCAACAGTAACCGATCTAACAACTGCGCCAGATACTTGTTGTCTTATATAGGCGTTGCCGACCGCAGCGCCATATTCTACCTGTTTATGTATCTCTGCATTTGAATACGCACGCGTATACGTTTCTTTGACTCTTTAGTGTATATACTTCGACACGTATAAACAATAAATAAGAACACATAAATGCATAACGCCAACACAAAGTCGTTTTCCATCCAACGCCAGTTCACTTTACTGTACATGAATGCGCACAATTTTTAGGCTATACCTAGAGAAACCACAAAACGTGGTGTTGGACTTGCAAGCAGGATGAATTCCGTATGATCGCTTGGTGAACGAGGCGCCACGTGGCATCATCTGACAACGTCCTGGCCGAGACACCTTGCACAGGCGTGAAGCGCTCACCAAACACAGGCAGCGCGTCACCAAGTATTACCGGAAAAAAGGCGACTGAAAACATACTTTGGTGACCTCGGAACTCTTCCGATGTTTCCAGAACCTTTATCATTTGTTCAGTACGTCAGCTAAAACTACATATACGCCTGAGACCGGATATTACGTGCGTAAGTACGGCAACAAAATCTCTGGATCTCGGTAACGGGTAACGGTACCGACAAAAGTTTCATGGCTCCCCAAGGTGATGGTTTACCGTATAAATTTCGACGATCTGCCACGAATACATTTGACAATGTGGCTGTCCCCACAATTTGTACATTCATTTTCCCAAAAATCATGGTTTTTCGAGGTTTTCTCAGGAACCGCCCAGGAACAAATGGTGCTTTTACAAGCCGCTTAAGCCCCGCCCGAGACCACCCCTACTGCAGTAGAACACACCGATTTGCTCAATCTGCTTGGGCTGGACGAAGCGTGTAATCTTTATTTTTTGACCCTGTACTGTACGTGGCAGGTATGGCAGGAGTAAAATACTGAGAGCGAAAGGCTATTTACAATTTGTACAGAAACGAGACTGCAGTTATGAGAGTCGAGGAGCATGAAAGGGAGGCAGTGCTTGAGAAGGTAGTAAGACAGGGTTGTAGCCCACCCCGATGTTATTCAATCTGTATATTGAGCAAGCAGTAAAGGAAACGGAAGTAAAATTTGGAGTAGGAATTAAAATCCGTGAGGAAGAAATAAAAACTTTGAGGTTTGCCGATGACATTGTAATTCTGTCAGAGACGGCAAAGGACCTGGAAGAGCAGTTGAACGGAATGTACAGTGTCTTGAAAAGTGGATATCAGAAAAACGTTAGCAAAAGCAAAACGAGGATAATGGAATGTAGTCGAATCAAATTGGGAGATGAATGAGACACTTAAAGTAGTAGATGAGTTTTGCTATTTGGGGAGCAAAATAACTGATGACGGTCGAAGTAGAGAGGATATAAAATGTAAACTGGCTATGGCAAGGAAAGCGTTCCTGAAGAAGAGAAATTTGTTAACATCGAGTATAGATTTAAGTGGCAGTAAGTCTTTTCTTAAAGTATTTGTATGAAGTGCAGAACGCAAGTGAAACATAGACGATAAATAGATTAGACAAGAAGAGAATAGAAGCTTTTGAAATGTGGTGCTATAGAAGAACGCTGAAGATTAGATGGGTAGATCACGTAACTAATGAGGAGGTACTGAACAGAATTGGCAAGAAGAGGAATTTGTGGCACAACCTGACTAAAAGAAGGGATCGGTTGGTAGGTTCTGAGGTATCAAGGGATCGCCAATTTAGTATTCGAGGGAAGTGTGGAGGGTAAAAATCGTAGAGGGAGACCAAGAGATGAGTACACCAAGCAGATTCAGAAGGATGTAGGTTGCATTAGTTACTCGGAGATGAAGAGGCTTGCACAGGATAGAGTAGCATGGAGAGTTTTAACAAACCAGCCTGTGGACTGGAGACCACCACAACCACTACCACCCACAACAACAACAACATCAACAACAACAACGACAACAGTTGTAAGATAGGATAGATACAATATGCCCGTTCTTCCGACAGGTTGTTGTTGTTGTGCTCTTCAGTCCTGAGACTGGTTTGATGCAGCTCTCCATGCTACTCTATCCTGTGCAAGCTTCTTCATCTCCCAGTACTTACTGCAACCTACATCCTTCTGAATCTGCTTAGTGTATTCATCTCTTGGTCTCCCTCCACGCTGCCCTCCAATACTAAATTTGTGATACCTTGATGCCTCAGAACATGTCCTACCAAGCGGTCCCTTCTTGTCAAGTTGTGCCACAAACTCCTCCCCGTTTCTATTCAATACCTCCTCATTAGTTATGTGATCTACCCATCTAATCTTCAGCATTCTTCTGTAGCACCACATTTCGAAAGCTTCTATTCTCTTCTTGTCTAAACTATTTATCGTCCATGTTTCACTTCCATACATGGCTACACTCCATACAAATACTTTCAGAAACGACTTCCCGACACTTAAATCTATACTCGATGTTAACAAATTTCTCTTCGTCAGAAATGCTTTCCTTGCTATTGCCAGTCTACATTTTATGTCCTCTCTACTTCGACCATCACCAGTTATTTTTCTCCCCAAATAGCAAAACTCCTTTACTACTTTAAGTGTTTCATTTCCTAATCTAATTCCCTCAGCATCACCAGACTTAATTCGACTACATTCGACTATCCTCGTTTTGCTTTTGTTGATCGGTACACGAGTACAAATGGTCGCTAGGCGAAGGGCTATCTAAAACCCTTTACCCATACCTCTGTGACCAATAGAAATCAGGACACGACCCACTTGAAAAAACGCTTCTTCGAGCGGCTTTGTGGAACATACTGGTGTACCTCAATGTCGTGCGCGGAGCGACGCCTTCTCTCTCTCTTCTTCTCATTGCTCTACCATTCTTGGCAAAGTGTGATGACGGAAGCGCCGTCCCTAACAAGCGAGTGACAGGCTACCGCGTCCCGCTCGATTCGCTAACCGTTCCCGTTGTTCGTCGCTTGTTTGCACCTCTGGTGATTTGTTGACGCGAAATCAACGCCGAGCTGAACGGCAGCTGGTAGCGAACGCTGCTCTGCTGGCTCCCCTACAACGCACCGCTCCCACCTCTGCAGTGAGTGACACGTTCGGCAGTTGTCGCTTACCGTAGCTCTCTGGCCGCCCCTACCTTCACACCTAAGCGAGGAGCACTCGCAGCTGTTTGCCTCACTTCACGGGGAATTCACACTTGGGTGTGACAGATGCGGCGCTCCTCTCTCGCTCACATCATATTCTGCACGCTTTGCCTCTGGTAGGAGACTGTTTGTACGACTAATTGTCAGAGGCATAAAATCAGACCAAAGCAGTATCTGTCATATCACTGTGATTTTCAATAGGTTCCCTAGGTTTTTTTTTTAGAGCAAACTCGTGGCAAATTGAGGTGCACACTGAAAATAGTTACAGCAGACCCAACAACATACGGGGGTGAGTCAAATAAAAACCTTAAATATTTTTTAAAATATTATTTATTGTGGAAAAGTGGTACAAAGCTGTATCACCTTTCAACATACTCTCCCCCACGCTCAATGTAGGTCCTCCAGCGCTTACAAAGTGCATAATTTCCTTTAGAAAAAAATTCTTTTGGTAGTCCGCGCAACCACTCACGCACCGCATGGCGTACCTCTTCATCGGAACGGACCCGTGACTAATCTGTAAACATGCTGCAATGTCATTCAGTGTCACTATGGCTTCAACTGCTGCAATGTTCTGTGGAGTCACAACTCGTTGTGCCTGGCCTGCACGGGGAGCATCTTCCATTGAAGTCACACCATTTGCGAACTTCCTACTCAATTCGTAGACCTGCTGCTGTGACAAACATGCATCACCGTACTGAACCTTCACTCGTCGACGAATTTCACTTAGGTTTCACACCTTCACTACGCAAAAACCGAATAACAGAACGCCGTTCTTCCCTGGTGCAAGTCGCAAGTGAGGCGGCCATCTTTATACTGATACTGCGACGGTATGTGTGCACCTGCACTATGTTACCACCTTCAGGCCATTCTGCACGCTGTTTGTAGCACACTTACCGCCTTACAGGATAACGGCGCGAAATGTCGACTTGTTATTACAAATTTAAGGTTTTCATTTGACTCACCCTCGTACTAAAGTTTGGACGGTGTCCCCGTCTTACAACAGGTACTGTCCCCGTATTGCGAAGACTGTCACGGCGCGCTATGCTGCGACGAGGACACTTACTTAGCTGCTGCGAATTTTAATCAGAATTAGAATGATTATTACCTTTTTTCAAATTTTACTCTAAACTTATTGCAAGAGCTGTGTCGTCAGATGTTGATCATTATGGAAAGGACGACGCAGTACTGCAGTTTGTCATCATGACAGAGTTCTCTCAGCACAACCACTGAATACATACAAAAGTTCAAGACCTTCGTGGAGACAACGCAAACGCTGGTGTGATCCAAGTGAACAGAGGCCGCATTCACGCAGTGTTAGTGAACGGACCCAGACCTTCTATCCAATCTCTCTTCCGTTAAGTCTCTTCTCAGATACTTAAACAGTAAATTCCGCATTAACAGTTTGTTTGCACATGATGATGCCACCACACCATCTCACCCGCTCACAAAGGAGACACACTGAAAGAAGAAACATCGGTGCTGAAAACCAGTTAAGACTGCTTTCTACATCTACATCCATACTCCGCAAACAACCTGACGGTTCTCCCTTCTGTTCCAGTCTCGTATTGTTCGTGGAAAGAAGGATTGTCGGTATACTTCTGTGTGGGCTCTAATCTCTCTGATTTTATCCTCATGGTCTCTTCGCAAGATATACGTAGGAGGGAGCAATATACTGCTTGACTCTTCGGTGAAGTTATGTACTCGAAACTTTAACAAAAGCCCGTACCGAGCTACTGAGCGTCTCTAATGTAGAGTCTTCCACTGGAGTTTATCTATCATCTCCGTAACACTTCCACGATTAGTAAATGATCCTGTAACGAAGCGCGCTACTCTCCATTGGATCTTCTCTATCTCTTCTATCAACCCTATCTGGTACGGATACCAATACTGGTAAGCAATATTCAAGCAGTGGGCGAACAAGTGTACTGTAACCAACTTCCTTCGTTTTTGGATTGCATTTCCTTAGGATTCTTCCAATGAATCTCAGTCTGGCATCTGCTTTACCGACGATCAGCATTATATGATCATTACATTTTAAATCACTCCTAATGCGTACTCCCAGATAATTTATGGAATTAACTGCTTCCAGTTGCTGACCTGCTATTTTGTAGCTAAATAATAAGGGATCTATCTTTCTATGTATTCGCAGCACATTACACTTGTCTACATTGAGATTCAATTGCCATTCCCTGCGCCATGCGTCAATTCGCTGCAGATCCTCCTGCATTTCAATACAATTTTCCATTGTTACAACCTCTCGATACACCACAGCATCATCTGCAAAAAGCCTCAGTGAACTTCCGATGTCATCCACAAGGTCATTTATGTATATTGTGAATAGCAACGGTCCTATAACACTCCCCTGCGGCACACCTGAAATGACTCTTACTTCGGAAGACTTCTCTCCATTGAGAATGACATGCTGCGTTCTGTTATCTAGGAACTCTTCAATCCAATCACACAATTGGTCTGATAGTCCATATGCTCTTACTTTGTTCATTAAACGACTGTGGGGAACCGTATCGAACGCCTTGCGGAAGTCAAGCAACACGGTATCTACCTGTGAACCCGTGTCTATGGCCCTCTGAGTCACGTGGACGAATAGCGCGAGCTGGGTTTCTCACGACCGTCTTTTACGAAACCCATGCTGATTCCTACAGAGTAGATTTCTATTCTCCAGAAAAGTCATTATACTCGAACATAATATGTGTTCCAAAATTCTACAACTGATCGACGTTAAGAGATATAGGTCTATAGTTCTGCACATCTGTTCGACGTCCCTTCTTGAAAACGGGGATGACCTGTGCCCTTTTCCAATCCTTTGGAACGCTACGCTCTTCTAGAGACCTACGGTACACCGCTGCAAGAAGGGGGGCAAGTTTTTTCGCGTACTCTGTGTAAAATCGAACTTGTATCCCATCGGGTCCAGCGGCCTTTCCTCTTTTGAGCGATTTTAATTGTTTCTCTGTCCCTCTGTCGTCTATTTCGATATCTACCATTTTGTCATCTGTGTGACAATCTAGAGAAGGAACTACAGTGCAGTCTTCCTCTGTGAAACAGCTTTGGAAAAAGACATTTAGTATTTCGGCCTTTAGTCTGTCATCCTCTGTTTCAGTACCATTTTGGTCACAGAGTGTCTGGACATTTTGTTTTGATCCACCTACCGCTTTGACATAAGACCAAAATTTCTTAGGATTTTCTGCGAAGTCAGTACATAGAACTTTACTTTCGAATTCATTGAACACCTCTCGCATAGCCCTCCTTAAACTACATTTCGCTTCGCGTAATTTTTGTTTGTCTGCAAGGCTTTGGCTATGTTTATGTTTGCTGTGAAGTTCCCTTTGCTTCCGCAGCAGTTTTCTAACTCTGTTGTTGTATCACGGTGGCTCTTTTCCATCTCTTACGATCTTGCTTGGCACATACTCATCTAACGCATATTGTACGATGGTTTTGAACTTTGTCCACTGATCCTCAACACTATCTGACTTGAGACAAAACTTTTGTGTTGAGCCGGCAGGTATGTGTAATCTGCTTTTTGTCACTTTTGCTAAACAGAAAAATCTTCCTACCTTTTTTAATATTTCTATTTACGGCTGAATTCATCGATGCAGTAACCGCTTTATGATCGCTGATTCCCTGTTCTTGGTTCAAATGGCTCTGAGCACTATGAGACTTAACTTCTGAGGTCATCAGTCGCCTAGCAATTAGAACTAATTAAACCTAACTAACCTAAGGACATCACACACATCCATGCCCGAGACAGGATTCGAACCTGCGACCATAGCGGTCGCTCGGCTCCAGGCTGTAGCGCCTAGATTCCCTGTTCTGCGTTAACTGTTTCAAATAGTTCGGGTCTGTTAGACACCAGAAGGTCTAATATGTTATCGCCACGAGTAGGTTCTCTGTTTAACTGCTCAAGGTAGTTTTCAGATAATGCACTTGAAAAAATTTCACTGGATTCTTTGTCCCTGCCACCCGTTATGAAAGTTTGAGTCTCCCAGTCTATATCCGGCAAATTAAAATCTCCACCCTGAACTATAACATGGTGGGGAAATCTACTCGAAATATTTTCCAAATTATCCTTCAGGTGCTCAGCCACAACAGCTGCTGAGCCAGGGGGCCTATAGAGACATCCAATTACCATGTCCGAGCCTGCTTTAACCGCGACCTTCACCAGTGTTAGAGGCCCCACGCCATTTCTCAATTCCTATTAAATTTTACTATACATGCGCTGCAGAATTAGCTCACTTTAACCTAGAATGTTACGCTGTGGGCATAGTCCGAAGACTAACAGAGCGGGTGTCACGAACTACATACCGAAGTCGCTGACGGCCTTGCATATTCTCGGCTCAGACATTATGACATTCCTCGATGAAGATAAAGTTTGTCTCATATAACCAGAACGGATACGGAAAAAACGGAAACCATTCATGTGAAAGCCAGTTTGCAGTATTAAACGCGGCATCTTGCAAGTGCACAGATTTCGGAAAGGCGCTGGACTACACGTGGAGTACCTCCACAGGCTTGTGGCAGGCTGACGCAATGAACCTTTCACTCGCCGAGCCCAGCACGTTGCACTGGACGGCCGATGTTTCACAGAAGCGGGGAAATCAGATGAGCCCCAATGAAGCGCGATTGGTTCCGTAAATTACTGCTCTTAATGTACACAAATTATTTACTAGACACGGTAAAGAACAGTATCAGACCGCCGGTGATGCTGTTGTCCGCAATGAACTATCGACGACGGATACTCGCAGGGAAATGCAGAAAGACCGACGCTACACTACTAACGGCCATTTGTACAGTCTCCAGTTAGCAGCCGCTAAAGTTCAGTTCTCAGAATTGGGCGGAAAACGCGTTGTAAGAACACTCAATAACGCCTAAACGGAGCATAGACGCGAGATAGATAAACTGGTGATTCTGGCAGGGTTTGTGAATTTAAGCGAAGAATAAGTTTTGACAATGGCAGAAATACTTACAGAATTATAGATGGCAAGATTGCTTGTTAGAACGAGGAAGGAGAAGAAACGGGGACATCACAAAAATTATATGGAAAAATATGACGATACCAAATTTATACAGAAATTTCGTACTAATTACTTTTCGATCTGAGCATATGAATGAAAAACGAAACTTTTTCCCAATATAAAACATTTTGCTTGTAGTAGCCTTAATAGGTATTTGATATTGGTGCTTTGTGAATTATATTTTGCCGTGTTACTTATGTAAGTGAGATACATAAAAATAACCATTAGTGCCAAAACAAACTCGCTTATTTGGCGTGTGTTACAATTGCTGTAATATTAGAAAGGACTATTTAGAACATCTATTTCGTTTTATCTAATGGGCAGTGACAAAACAGACGTAATCAAATCGAGAAACCACATCAGTCTTGGGTACTTTTCGTATTAACAGCTTCTTTCAGTATTAGACGACGACTTTTTGATTTTTCATGCAGCAAAACGTTTGACGAAATTTCATGAGGTAACGGATTCTTTCGCAGAAAGGAAAGCATGTCGTCTAAAGCTGTAACAAGATTAGAGAGAAAAAATGTTGACACCTAAGGATTAAGAGATGTGTACCGTCTTGCTTGTCTCTTGTCTTTATTGGTTTTGTTTCCTGTATTTAATTTTTATGTCGCACAAAAGAGAAAGTTGTCAGCTAATAGGCAACAAAAAGTACAAGTTTCCTAAAGAGTTCTTATTCTGCTGGTTACAAATAATCCCGCCCAGTATTAGTTGTGAGTTTTGTTTAACGGGAGTCGGACGTCAAACCGGACCGACTGGGAGCAGGAGACGGACCACAGAACATTTTAATTTCCTCTGTTCTGAATGTAGCTTTGATGGCTTTCATTACAGAGTATTTCAAATTCCACAGAGCGAAATACAGTGACGTGCGATAGAATAATGCCGTGTGAAGAGGCATGGCACGGCACGGCACTTTGGCACACTTAAGACCAAATAACGTGTCTTACATTTCCTCGTACATACATGCTTGATACATCAAGCGCTACGAAAGATGTCCGCTACAAAATGAACATATTTGTGGAAATAGCTTTTTTAAAATTTTTGATGTCCTGTCTCGAGGGGGAGGGCCGCCACTGTCAAGTTTTTGCCCAGGGTCCGGGGCTGGCGGACTTGTGCGACTACTCCATACTCTTCGTACTCGTGCACGGGTTTTCATATTCTCATCGTTGTTTCCGTAGAGGAGAAGCGTTTCCGTGCAGTGTAGTGTCCACTGGATTCCTGAGTTCAGGCCGTTTTGTTACCTTTCATGGCAAGCAAGATAATTCCCGCCCGCACACAGCGACAGTATCTGCTGCTTGTCCTCGGGCAGAATTCGGCGTGATATCACTGAAGAGGACATCCAACATCTCTACCAATCAATGGAAAACCAAATAACTACTTGCATAAGGGCCAGAAGCAGACTAACGCGTTGTTGAGTCCGATTTGTGAAGCTCTTTCCCTTGAAAAAATCATCCACTTTTTCTGAAACTGTAATAATTTGTTTGTCTGCACACGTACACCACATCCATCTCTTTCCGTCCCATTCGTATAATTCCCTCATGGTAAGTCTTTTTCCTTTTTTTGCTCTGGAGTGTAGTACAAGCTCACCTACCATCCACTTTCAGTCTTCTTGCGCCTGTTTTGTACATATTTAGCTTACTCTTTTCGAAGCCAACGTTTTCACATGTCTCGTATGTAGGACGATTCTCTCGTATGTATCCAAGTGAAAAACTGGCCTCGGAAGGCCCAACGCTTCCGACTGACCGCCGTGTCGTCCTCAGACGATAGGTGCAACTGGATGGCGATACGGATGGGCGTGTGGTTCCTCAATTGGCGTCACAAGGACTGAGTGCACCACACTCTGCAGACGCAGGCAGTCATCCATCCGAGTGCTAGCCAAACCCGACAGCACTTCAATTTGGTGATCTGATGGCAACTGGTCTTACCACTGTGGCAACGCCGTTAGCCAAATGCAGAATCTTAGGACTTTATTACCGTCCCAATAACGGTATCAACACTTTGCAACAATTTATTTGCGCCATTAAATCCCGTCAATATCGATGACCAGAACGTCTCCATAACCACAGTTTCCAGACTCTGCAGACTGTTCAGCGTTCTGGTCGCCCCGCACCTTAGTGAAGCCCTTTTGGGTTTCATAATCCCGAATAATTGCCAAAGGTGGGGAAAACAGGCAAGTGTCTGTGAGAGGCAAGATCATAAATTTCACGGTTCCTCGTTTCACTTGCAGCAATTTAAGCTGTGCCGCCAGGTCCCAATCTAACCACAATCTCGGAAATCTTTACGTATTCGGAAAAAACGGCCAAATATTTGAGACAACAAACACTACAAGACTGATATATTCTTACTGGCTTCAGTATAGTACGACCCGCTTGATGACGGGCAATGAGAAGAAAATGGCGACAGCAGTACGCAGCGGAAGGGGTGCGGACACAACAAAGTTCGAAATGATAATTAAATCAGCTGCCGACAGGTGTTGATACACATCAATGAGGACACGTTGAAAATGTGTGCCCCGACGGGGACTCGAAACCGGGATCTCCTGCTTACACGGCAGACGCTCTATCCATCTGAGCCACCGAGGGCGGAGAGGATAGTGCGACTGCAGGGACTTATCCCTTGCACGCTTCGCGTGGAGACCCACATTCCCAACTGTCCACAACCTACATTCGTAGTGCTCCTAATAGATATTTGCCCATTCACTCAGTACTCGCGGGAGACCCGTAAGAGATCGGGCAAAGCGTGTGCATTCGCACAGAAGTAGGTCAGTGGCTGGGTAGCCTTTAAGTATATGAAGATAGTATCTGTTCCCAAAAGAACTCGGCACCTAAGGGTTTCGATTTAATTATTTCATTTTAGAGAAGATGCACGGTCATCAATGGTATCTGTTCTTTCGGGAAAAGATACTATCTTCATACAACAAAGTTCATTTCAGCCATCACTCGTGTCTTGTTTCGTAGACACTTCCTGCGTGATTTATATCAAATGATCTAAGTGTGGGGCAAGGTTACTAAACATCTGAACTCACATTCGCCACAGCTTCGTGTTACGGCGTGAAGTGAAGCGCCGGCACGCCACTCGGGAACTACGGAGCACAGAGCGCTGTGGCGAGACGGCGTCAGCCAATCGCACGCTGGCCGGCCGACCGCTGTCCAGGGCGGCATCGCTCCCTGTGCGAAGAGGACGTAAGCGCCGCTCCCGACCTGCCGCGGCACACTTCTACACCAGCATCAAGATGAGGCACTTTAAGACCAGCGACTTAGGAATTCTGTATACTGAAGAACACTGTCTACGAGTATTTTGTCTGTCGCCCTTTGCCGGCCGCGGTGGCCGAGCGGTTCTAGGCGCCTCAGTCTGGAACCACGCGACCGCTTCGGTCGCAGGTTCGAATCCTGCCGCGGGCATGAATGTGTGTGATGTCCTTAGGTTAGTTAGGTTTAAGTAGTTCTAAGTTCTAGCGGACTGATCACCTCAGATGTTAAGTCCCACAGTGCTCAGAGCTATCTGATTTTCTGTCGCCCTTTGCTTGCGACATTTCTGTGTTATTGTCAGAGTTAAGTATTGTAATTGTTTATTTCGTAATAAAACTCATTAATACGATTTGTCTGAATATTGTCTAGCGATCCGAGAAGGCAGACTTCATAGACCCCACAATTTTGACGACTAAGCAGGATTCAACACTCAGTTTTTTCAGAATATCTGAAAACGACGATCTAGCGCCTGACGAGTCATTGACGAACAATGCGATTTCGTAGGAAAGAATATAACACTTCTTCCTCTGACAAAAAAAAAAATACTTTTGACTAGAAACCGTGATCCAACTACTCAGGAAGGTTGGTTGGTTTAGTGATTAAAGGGACCAAACGACGAGGTCATTATCAATCCCTCCTACCTGGAACAGGCAAGTCAACAAAACGACACGCCAGAGAAGGACGTAGTGTGCGAAACCCAAGAAAAGGAGACTACAAGGTCTACCGAAGGTGGTGGGGGGGCAGAAGGAAGCAAGGCGGGCTAGGTGCCCCGACCAGCAAGCAACCGGAGGCGCCCATATGCAAAAAGTGCGATGACCGAACGAGGTGGCGCAGTGGTTAGCACACTGGACTCGCATTCGGGAGGACGGCGGTTCAATCCCGCGTCCAGCCATCCTCATTTAGGTTTTCCGTGATTTTCCTAAATCGCTCCAGCAAAAATGGGGGTAGTTCCTCTCAAAGGGCACGACCGACCTCCCCATCCTTTCCTAATCTGTGGGACCGATGACCTCGCTGTTTGGTCCCCTCCCCCAAATGAACAAACAAACCAACCGAGGTGCGGGGGAGGCATACCCCCGCCGTTCAGCAGAGATACGCCACCCAACAGTACCCAGAGAAGACTAGCGACACGGGCAGGGCGAGAGAAGCACAGGAGAAAGACGAAGTGCACCAAGTCAAGGAGAACACGCGAGGAGGGGGAACAAGAGCAGGGCGAGGACTCGGGCGAACCACTGCGCCCCCAGACAGCCGCTGCCCGTCCGGGGCAGCGGAGGCAGCAGGGCCTCCTGCTGCCAACCTTCAGTTTTCTGTAAATAATCATACTCCCAGTCACAGACGAGTGATAAAATACCAACTACACACGTATTAATGCATAAATATCGGTCGTATGCATAAATATCGGTCTTGAGAGGATATAAGATGAACATCAACAAAAGCAAAACGAGGACAATGGAATGTACTCGAATTAAGTCGGGTGATGCTGAGGGAATTAGATTAGGAAATGAGACACTTAAAGTAGTAAAGGAGTTTTGCTATTTGGGGAGCAAAATAATTGATGATGGTCGAAGTAGAGAGGATATAAAATGGAGACTGGCGATGGCAAGGAAAGCGTTTCTGAAGAACAGACATTTGTTAACATCGAGTATAGATTTAAGTGTCAGGAAGTCGTTTCTGAAAGTATTTGTATGGGGCGTAGCCATGTATGGAAGTGAAACATGGACAATAACTAGTTTGGACAAGAAGAGAATAGAAGCTTTCGAAATGTGGTGCTACAGAAGAATGCTGAAGATTAGATGGGTAGAGCATATAACTAATGAGGAGGTATTGAATAGGATTGGGGAGAAGAGAAGTTTGTGGCACAACTTGACTAGAAGAAGGGATCGGTTGGTGGGACATGCTCTGAGGCATCAAGGTATCACCAGTTTAGTATTGGAGGGCAGCGTGGAGGGTAAAAATCGTAGAGGGAGACCAAGAGATGAATACACTAAGCAGATTCAGAGGGATGTAGGTTGCAGTAGGTACTGGGAGATGAAGAAGCTTCCACAGGATAGAGCAGCATGGAGAGCTGCATCAAACCAGTCTCAGGACTGAAGACAACAACAACAACAACAACAACAATCGGTCGTGTATGACTACCCGGTGCCTCGTTAACACAGACGTGGTGCAACGTCTATGGCGGATGCGTTCAGAAACTCTCCGCCGCTCTTCACAAAGTGTTAAAAGAAATACAGAAACGTATCACAATACTCTTATCATGGCAACTGCAGCTATTTGCTATCATTTTATGGTTTTCATGAATCATTTGCGCTAAAAACCAGGAGATACAGCTACTGACCATGTTGCTGATTTTGAGAGCGTTTTGGAAACATTAATTTTATTATGTTTACATGAAACATCAGAAGAATAGTTGGCAGTATTGTGAAAGCACAGTTGCTGGAATCATTTATTAAATACTGAACTGTGCGTTAACTTACGCATCTATTCTAAGAACGCGTTACTAACTGGTAGTCTCATTAAAATAATAATAATAATTATTATTATTATTATAATTCCTGTCCTAGACATGTGCTGTCTATCTATTACAACACGCTTTTCCATAGGGTCGGTATGTACATCCCTCATGCCCCTATTTTAATTACTGTATCAGGTTTTACAATTAACTAAATAGTTTTGAGATCGATATCTACAAAATGACACAGGCATACATGCAAGAACGTACGTCTTGAATCCAGTTCAAATCACTAAGTTCCGACTCATGTGCGACAGCTTTAACCAATGACCAGAATTGTTAAATGTAGTATGTCCTGTATGATATGAAACCAAACTGGGAGTAAACCTAACCTGCTAGTATCTGATTGTAGATTCTCGAACTGGAACATGTTTTTACAAACATTTTGTGGGCAACAGTCCCTCACGTCGGTAAAAATTTGGGAAAATTAAAATTCACGAGTGTAGAATCTGGTTCTATTTACGGATGACACGTGATGCAATTAGTCAACTGTTTCATTAGAATAATAACTCGAAAAATAGCCGCGGAGGAATATTTTACGAAAAACCACCAACTAGCAGCGCCTTTTTTAAAACTGTAATTGAAACGACCAACAGTATAACGGGCACAAGGAAACAAGAACCGACTACCCTTGTTTTCACCAACACGCCTCGAGTGTTGGCTCTGCGCAGACTCACGATAGTTTTGTAGCCATTCTGCTCGCGGTATAAACGCCACTCGTATCGTCGTTGTTCCTAATTAGGAGGGAATTTTTCTTCTATAGAAAATATAAACTGCGGTATACACTTAACACGTCGCAAATAGTACTAATCATAAAATGATTAGGCGAGACTCACATCGAGCGACGTACCGCCGTCGGCGCCCGGCTGGCTACTGGCTCGTGTCTCGCAGCGCTGCAGCTTCGGCGCCCGTCGGCTTCTCTCGGGCGGCCTCGGCTGCGAGGCAGGCCCTGAGGTCGCAGTCAGTACGGCGACAGCCGCGGCTGGCTTTCGACGTCGACTTGTAATTCGTCTTGCGGGGATACAGTTAAATATTTTGTCATGAAATTGCTGATGTCGCCTCTCTCAGTTTATATTTTCTGCTGCACATAAGCGTGGGATGTATTCTATCTGACATATGACAATGGCGTGCAGTATTAACAAACTCTTTCTAGCCAGGACATCTAATCCTTCCGGACGAGCAGAGGGACGTCACTGGATGAGGGTACGGATGGCCAGCATCAGCACACCGCTCTCCCAGCCGTTACCAGTTTTCGTGAGTGCGGTTCTTCTTCTCAGTCAAGTTGCTCCTCAATTGGCGTCGGAAGGGCTGGCTGAGTGCATCCCACTGGCCGACAGCACTCAGCAGACTTGAACCGCCACTCACACGAGGGCTATACGCCGTTCATCATAAGAACAAACCTCATGTAAACATTGCACTATGTATTCTTTCGCGTTTGCTGGAACCTCATTGGATTTCGTTCCACGTGGAGCAGAAGCCAGTCTGTCTCGAGCACAGTCAAGTAGGATAGTGAGGATACGTTTTATGCTGTGCGTTAGACCTGTTTCACACGTATGCGGTTTCATTCGGTTCAGTTCGGTTCGATTCGTTTTCAGTTGCGACGGAAAACGAACGAAATCCTTACACACATACTCAGTAGTGATAATGGCGAGAAGCCAAGTTGTTGCCATGTTGTTTCTCTATAAAAGAATAAAAAAACGAAGGAGGAACGGTAGGATTCATTGGGCGCACCCTCTCATTACTTTACGGCAAGAATTTGGAGCATTCTACACCATTTTCCCCAAGGTGCGAGAGAGCACGAAGACAATTTTTTTAATTAATTCAGGATGTCAATGAAATCATTTCATGAATTACATGTGAAACTAAAAGACTGTCTTCAACGCCAAAATACATTTGTGAGGGAATGTATTCAACCGATTCAGATGCTGGCCGTAACTTTCAGGTAAGACAGTACAGTTAACTTAATTTTTTTAAACAGTCTCTTTTTTCAGAATGAGATTTTCACTCTGCAGCGGAGTGTGCGCTGATATGAAACTTCTTGGCAGATTAAAACTGTGTGCCGGACCGAGACTCGAACGGGTCGTGAGTCGTGCTTGGGTAGCTCAGTCGGTAGAGCACTTGCCCGCGAAAGGCAAAGGTCCCGAGTTCGAGTCTCGGTCCGGCACAAAGTTTTAATCTGCCAGGAAGTTTCAGTCTCTTTTTTCATTAAGATTTTAATATAAAAGTGAAATAACATACGTTTACAAATAATACATCAGAGTAAATACAACTAAAACTGAAGTTAAATGATGTTATACAAATTGTTCCAAGTGTCATCGGAAGAAGAACTGTGACGACGGTTCAGGCCAAGGTTGTGTGGGTCCTCGTAGAACTGAACAGCGGACACTTGTGACTGAATTGGCTTTAGGTAGGCTGACGTAACTTGCTGCGGATTTGGCTGGCTCTGTATATACTGATTACGGACCATCGTTGCGGTAGCAGATGAAGAGGCCATCGGTGGGGTACTAGATGGAGAGGCAAATAGTGTACCTGCCTGATTTTCTTTACTACTTGCAGCACCTCCATTTGAAAATCTAGAGTGTCAAATTCATCGAAATCCTCAAGAGTAGGGAGTAATTCTTTAAAAAAAGGGAAGGTGCCGATTTGGTGTTTCCTTCAGGGCTGCAATCATTTCCAATTCAACAGAATCCATTTTCCGTTTTTTTGATGCAGGTTTTTTGAAAGACGATTCCGGTTTTTCAGCTGCTGCAGCATAACGTGGTACGCTTGGAACTGACTGTATATGATTCTCATCATTTTCAACAGTTATATCCGCAATACCACCATCATTATCATCAATATTTTGTGAGAGAGTGTCCTCTGTTTCTCTTTCTTTAAATATTTTGTTCAGGAACTGCAACTGAGATGCATGGATGTAGGCTTTTGCTTTTGACGCCCCTGCTCCCGATTTCTCCTTAGTTTTGCTAATTGCTTTTTGGTACGAGTCTCTCACTTGTGGCCACTTCTTCAGAACGTGTTTACCGGAAAAAAAATTTATTTCATTAATCACAGGACCTGTCAGTCTCCCGTTCGTGGTTTTATATATCAACTTGCGTTACAATATTTTAAATAATTTTAATCTAGTGGTTTTTATTTTCTGTTTTAGGTATTTGGCAAGTGGTTGCACTTTCTCAGATTTGCATTACACGTATCTCCTGGGGATTTCGACTATAAGCTAGATCGTCAGAGAGCTTTGTTGTGAAATGTGGACGGTATTACGATTGGAAAGCAATCATGCTCCAGAAAAGAAGAAATGGGAATCAGTTGCCCAGAAATCTGAAACTATCGCTAATTCCCCGAACTGCTTGGGCGCCGTTGGTTTGAAACATAAGGATCGTCCACCCTCTCAACTCGATGCGTATCAACCATAAAGGATATTAGTGTATAGTTCTGGTGGCAGTAGCTGATGCAGAATATCGATTTATGTACGCTAATGTTGGAGCATATGGGAAGGACTGCGACTCTAACATTTTTAAAAACTGTCAACTGTGGAGATCTATCATTAACGGCAGGATCTGCTAGCCCACTTGGTCTATGGCGAGCAGTTGCGTGTTCCAGGTGAAAACATTGTACCAGCACTACTTCAGCCGATCACACCAGAAATACCGACAGACTTTGCACAATAGTTCTGCCCCAAAATTCGGTGTTTGCATTGAGGGCCACTTGTCAGGCATGGACAGAGAAAAGTTGTGGCCTGCAGAGAACGAATTATTAAAGGGAAGGAAGACTGGAGTTTAACACTTCAGTGGTACACCTGTGATTGTTCCCCGTTATGAAGATGCTGTTTCACTGTGTATACTGTCTGGCTTTTTTAATACAACATTCTGCATCCTTTTAATTGGATAGGATGGAAGCCAATTACCAGCAGGGTTTCTGATATTATAATATCTGAGCTTCGCCGCAAGAATACTGTTAACTGAACAATCAAATGAAAATATAACATTATTTGTTTATGGTTCATTAAAATTTTTATAATTTTTTTGCTTTAAAATTTTCGCATATTGGTGCTATATTTTCTGTAGATGCAAAGTACAGTATACTATACTGGAGTTTGAAGTTCTTTGCATTACATGTGAGTAACGTACGCATGTACAATACTATGTAAATTGTTTATTACGTTAAATAATTTTCTGATGACATTTTGCGTTTAAAAATATTTGTGTTTATAAATTGTTCATGTTGACGTAAATTTGACAATTTAAGAAATGGTGATGCTTAGGAACAATTATGTATGAGCCAGTGTGCTTTTGTTTGAAACGAAAGTGGCTTTGGGGGTTGGAAAAGGTGGCAAGGGCGAATTGGCGCGCTGCCTAGAGCAAGCGCGGGAAGTAGGTCACACAGTCTGTAGGCAGCAGTGATTGAGGCAACACCTTTGTGGAGCAGGAGAAGCTTTGCCTGCAAATTCGCACAAAGATGCCTCAGATGAAGACTGCAGACGGCTTACGGCATTCCTACGAGTTGTTGGGCTACTGTATGTAAAATTGAACGAGGCCCAGAAGAGAAATTGAGCCTATACAGGAAGTTACTTGCAGGCCGTACTGTGGGTAGTGTAGCCGTCACAATTGTTCGCCACACACAAGCCTACAGCCACCAGATAAGGTTTTTTTTTTTTTTTTTTTTTTTTTACAGCATGAGCCATTAAATTGTGTTTTGACAATCATTCTTGAACTTTAAAGAAATTGGTTCACCCTGTTATTTCATCCTAATCATACACCTATATAGGGTTCCTTCCTAGTCTTTGATTAATCCGAGTATCCTGTTTTACAGACTTTGAAGTGCAAAGTTAATATAAAGAGGCACCATTTAAATTGTTTTTGTGTTTTCTTAACTACTGCAAAGTGTTATAGTAAAAGTTTGCTTACGCAAAATTCAGTCAGAGTGTAGCCAAGTTATTGGAATCTGTTAAATGACTATACAGAGTTAGTTCAAAGAGTAATAGCTTTTGAAAGTACATTCCAGTAAGAAAGACGTTTTCTTGAAGTGAAATGTTCAGTGTAAAAAGTGTGTGCTTTAGTATCTAAGTATTTTAGTATTTAAGTTTGTTGATTATAGAAAATGCTTTTCTAAAGGCCCCCCCTGGCCAAATCCTTTTTAGCTTCCTTTAAGTTATCCACAGGCCTTTTTCTCTTTTAAAAACGTAATGTATAAGAGTGTAATCCAGCATTGTTTACGTGGAGTAATATTTATTTGAAGAAGCAACTTGAACAGTAGCAAGAAAGCAGGCAAAATTCATACTCTGTCTTTCCAATACTCCACTGTTTCTTTGCCCGGACAGATTGGCGACCATTAGTATATGTTTTAAACCACTAAATGCTTCAATATAATGCTATTCATATTGCGTTTCTTTCTAACCCCTGGGTAAGATCTTAGGAAAAGAATTGAATAGCCTGATTTACTTATCGATTAGACTCAACACGCAGTCAAATCCTCTAAAAAGGGTACCTCTATTGATTGGCTTTTTCTATAACAGGACTATCCTCCCATAGTATACTTTATTTGGAAACTAAACTAAATTTCAGTGAGAGGGTTATGCGTGGCAACATAGAGACAGGATTCTTTTATTTAGATAAAAGCATTCTAAATTACAATAGTAGTGGTAGGGTTATAAGAAGTCGCATAAAATATCAATTGGCAATGTTTTCTATTTTCCAATTTGTAAGTTTCTAAAGAGTTTCTAAAGTGTGAATAAACAGAATCTGGCAGCCTAACACGACCACTTCGAAAATAGGGGTCTTTGGGCCGAGAAGGTTCTTATACTGACAGCTTCAAACACATATAAATCTGAAAATATGTGTTTTGATCAGGGACGTAAAAGCATCAGGAAAGAGGCTGTATATAAAAAAGATCGTCATGAAACAGTTGTTGGCTTTGCCAACTCAGACAGACTGTCATCTCCCAGCATAGCCTAAAGATCTCGGACAAGGCTACAGTTCAATCTCTCATTACAACTACATTAAAAATACGTGTTTCTATCCTCGCGCGACTCTTGCCAGCACACGCTGTCTGTCTGTAACTATGCAGCATGAGGAAGGCAGTGTAGTGAGACTGAAACCAATGCTTAGACATTGAAGAAGTGGGAGGATCTAAAAAGCGACCTATGGAATAAATTTCTGTTGTTGTAGATCAAAACAGCAAGCCACTGGGTACGTATCGTGCATAAACTGCTCTCTACTGTTGTTTCCAGTCGGGAACAACTCATTCAAAAAAACGCAATTGTAAAAAATCTTACACTACACAGCTCTTGAGGAATAACGGCAATAGTAAAAAAAAAAAAAAAAAAAGTATAGCAGCAAAATAGTTGCAACGTGTGCCAATGACCTTTTGATGCTGTTTCTGGTGAAGATTTCAAGGAACTAGGCCAAGACGATCTAGATACACCTTGTGCAGAAGTCAGCGTTTCAGATGTCATGCTGTATTCCTCCGCAATAAGCTGACATGTCAAAGAAAAGGTTGACATAATCTGAAACAGCGTTAAACCTACTGTTATTCTGGAAGTTATTAATAAAACATTTGATACAACAATTGATATATGGATTGATTCACGCAAGCAGGTGCATTATTTGACGCTTGTAGCACATTACAGAAACACCGACTTGTCTCGTGTGAATAATGTTTTATTTACAACTTAATTCCCGGACGTCAGTAAGATGGGAGTAAATATCAGTAAAGAAGTCTAAGAAAATCCCGCTGACTGAAAAATTTCGCCAGAAATGTTGCCCAATTTGGTTTTTGTCTGCGACCGGGGTGCCAATATAATACAGCAAATGCATTTCAAAACTAGCGTTTTGGTGACTGTTCTAGTTGCCCCCGAATGAAAGAACTGAAAAATGACGAAAGGATTTTTTGTGCTGCTCATTGGATTAACACAGCACGTAGCCACACTTTCGATGAAGACAGCTTCTTGATAAATGATTCCCCAACGATTGCAGCAACAATACATACTCCAAAATGCATTGTACGGTACACGAAGAAAAATGGTCTCTGCTTAACTTTGCAATCATCTTTGAAACAAGATGACAGTACACACTAGAAGAGGTTGTACACTACACTCAATATAACTAAGTTGCCGCGTTGTTGACAGTAAAGAATCCCGCTTACAGGTGACAGGGATATTTCAGAATACAATTCAATCGTCAGTTGCAAATATGTTATTATATGGCAATGAGCTTCCAGGAAGGATTGTTGATTTCCTGAAACCTTTTGAAGAACGGACTGATGAATTAGAAGGCGATAAAGAATCTAGAGTAAAGTTAGTTCTTCTTTGGTTTGACATCAAATCTGCCACGTCAATGAAAATGGCTATCAAATAGTGTGAGGTGAGATACATTACTGCAGTTACTAGTTCTGTTTCATTATCATACAAAGAAAGGATATGTTTGCAATCAATTAGCGTAACTGATGTATACTAACAGATATGTACTTTTTGATAAGCGGTACAAGGGTTTACAAATCGAACCCAGATGTTTTTCGTAATTACCACCGTAAAATTGCTACGTTCCTGTGTGGTCGTCTTCCCGTGATGTTAATATGCTTGATATAAACGGAAGTAGAAAATTCTTAACAGTGTGCGACGAAAGTGAGCTAGTTTTACAGATACTACATGCAATCATTAACGTAATCGTTCTTGAATAGTTAGTGCATACTGTCGTATAGCCATAGTATTATAATTGACATAATATTTAATTAATGTAAAATAATTTTTTCCGGCTAAACCTTCCTGCAGTTCTGTGTAACTTATCTCTCTCTTGTTTGTTAAGACAGAGCCGTGAAGTGCAATGTCATCACCATCCAGACAGAGAGTGTGTGTGTGGTTTGAGGTTTTCGGGCGCTAAACAGCGTGGTCATCAGCGCCCAAACGCATAGAAACAGGAACACATGCAGTGAAGGGACGAAGACGGACAGCGAACAAGGAGAACGGCTAAAAGACACAGACCTGACACAGGTCCAAATCCTCACATACAGAGGCAAAATAAGAGGAGAAGAAACGCGCTAAAAAAAGGAAAGGAAACACAAGGAAAAGAGAACAGAAATCGAAGTGAAAAAAGTAGGTAATCGTGACTGGCGGACCTCTTACCTGGGTGAGCCAGTCACCCAGCAGCACATTAAAATCCTCTCCCTAAAATCAGAGGCAACAAACTGGACAGGACACAAGACCTTAACCACAGTCGTTGCGTCGTCTTGTAAAATAGAGGGCAAATCCGGTGGCAAGGAAACCACCGCCCTCTGGTCAGAGAATAAAGGACAGTCAAGTAAAATGTGGCGGACAGTAATCTGGAGCACTGCAGATTGGGGGGTCCTCCCGCCGGTGTAAAAAACCGTGCGTTAAGGGACTGTGCCCGATGCGGAGGCGAGTGAGGAGAACTGGTAGGACGTACGCCACGGCCGCGTGGTGGCCTTGACCAGACGCAGCTTATTTTCACTGACTGCCAGCCACTTCTCTTCCCATTGACGCATAACACGAAAACGCAAAAGGGAGGTAACAGCATGGAGGGGGACGGCACATTCAACAACGTGAGGGAGGGAACATGCATCTTTGGCAGCCACATCCGCCAGTTCGTTTCCCCTAATACCCACGTGCCCCGGCACCCAGCAGAAAGAAACCTCCTTCCCCTCATGATGCCCTACTCCAGACAGAGAGATCGCTTCGAGAACTGGGATAAGAACACGTTCTCTGCTGCAGATGAAGTAGATCTCCATATTTTAAGGTGTGTTGGAGATAATGATTACTTGTTAAAAACGGAGAGCAGACATATGTGTTTTGTGCAAATGTATCCCAGTAGTGAAGGCAGCAGAGGATCAAGTAGGTAAAAAGACGAGGGCTAGTAGAAATCCTTGGTTAACAGAAGAAATATTGAATTTAATTGATGAAAGGAGAAAATACAAAAATGCAGTAAATGAAACAGGTAAAAAGTAATACAAACGTCTCAAAAATAAAATCGACAGGAAGTGCAAAATGGCTAAGCAGGGATGGCTAGAGGAGAAATGTAATGATGTAGAGGCTTATCTCACTAGGGGTAAGACAGATACTGCCTACAGGAAACTTAAAGAGACCTTAGGAGAAAAGAGAACCACTTGTATGAATATCAAGAGCTCAGATGGCAACCCAGTTCTAAGCAAAGAAGGGAAAGCAGAAAGGTGGAAGGAGTATATAGAGTGTCTATACAGGGGCGATGTACTTGAGGACAATATTATGGAAATGGAAGAGAATGTAGATGAAGATGAAATTGGAGATATGATACTGCGTGAAGAGTTTGACAGAGCACTGAAAGACCTCAGTCGAAACAAGGCCCCAGGAGTAGACAACATTCCATTAGAACTACTGACGGCCTTGGGAGAGCCAGTCCTGAGAAAACTCTACCATCTGGTGAGCAAGTTGTACGAGACAGGCGAAATACCCTCAGACTTCAAGAAGAATATAATAATTCCAATCCCAAAGAAAGCAGGTGTTGACAGATGTGAAAATTACCGAACTATCAGTTTAGTAAGTCACGGCTGCAAAATACTAACGTGAATTCTTTACAGACGAATGGAAAAACTGGTAGAAGCCGACCTCAGGGACGATCAGTTTGGATTCCGTAGAAATATGGGAACACGTGAGGCAATACTGACCCTACAACTTATTTTAGAAGCTAGATTAAGAAAAGGCAAATCTACGTTTCTAGCATTTGTAGAGTTAGGGAAAGCTTTTGACAATGTTGGCTGGAATACTCTGTTTCAAATTCTGAAGATGGCAGGGGTAAAATACAAAGAGCGAAAGGCTATTTACAATTTGTACAGAAAGCAGATAGTTATACGAGTCGAGGGACATGAAAGGGAAGCAGTGGTTGGGAAGGGAGTGAGACAGGATTGTAGCCTCTCCCCGATGTTATTCACTCTGTATATTGAGCAAGCAGTAAAGGAAACAAAAGAAAAATTCGGAGTAGGTATTAAAATCCATGGAGAAGAAATAAAAACTTTGAGGTTCACCGATGACATTGTAATACTGTCGCAGACAGCAAAGGAATTGGAAGAGCAGTTGAACGGAATGGACAGTGTCTTGAAAGGAGGATATAAGATGAACATCAACAACAGCAAAACGAGGATAATGGAGTGTAGTCGAATTAAGTCGGGTGATGCTGAGGGAATTAGATTAGGAAATGAGACACTCAAAGTAGTAAAGGAATTTTGCTATTTGGGGAGCAAAATTACTGATGATGGTCGAAGTAGAGAAGATATAAAATGTAGACTGGCAATGGCAAGGAAAGCGTTTCTGAAGAAGAGAAATTTGTTAACATCGAGTATAGATTTAAGTGTCAGGAAGTCGTTTCTGAAAGTATTTGTATGGAGTGTAGCCATGTATGGAAGTGAAACATGGACGATAAATAGTTTGGACAAGAAGAGAATAGAAGCTTTCGAAATGTGGTGCTACAGAAAAATGCTGAAGATTAGATTGGTAGATCATGTAACTAATGAGGAGGTATTGAATAGAATTGGGGAGAAAAGGAGTTTGTGGCACAACTTGACAAGAAGAAGGGGCCAGTTGGTAGGACATATTGTGAGACATCAAGGGATCAGAAATTTTGCATTGGAGGGCAGTGTGGAGGGTAAAAATCGTAGAGGGAGACCAAGAGATGAATACACTAAGCAGATTCAGAAGGATGTAGGTTGCAGAAGGTACTGGGAGATGAAGAAGCTTGCACAGGATAGAGTAGCATAGAGAGCTGCATCCAACCAGTCTCAGGACTGAAGACAGCAACAACAACAGCATCCCAGCAACAAGCGCACCTACTGAATAGTGCTTTCGTAAAATTTGTGTGTTATTAACAAATCGGTACAGCCAGTTGTCCACTGCTGAACAACATTAACAACTAATTTTCTTCAAATGAAAAGTGTGAAGATTCACAGCAGTAGTGAGACATAGATAGTGCTATCCCACTCTGCATTGTTGCAAAATTTATTCAAGATGGTGGATCCAAGATGGCGGCCATAGACGTAGCAATGTTGCAGTGACATAATGGTGGGAAGTTCATATTTTGGCAGGAAAATACGTCAATTGGTCTACGTCCACGAATCTAACTCCACGCCCCCTGCCCTCCCCCTCCCCCTTCCCCCATCCCACATCTGACAATTGAAGGGAAAAGGACTCAGTCTGTGCTCCGCTGCTGGACAGGATGGACGTAAGTCTTTATTTTGTATGCATTGTTTATTTATACAATTGAGGTGTCACAAACAGTGGCGCCATCCAGTGTGTTTACCATGAGATCCGGAGTCCAACTGATCAAGTTCACAACACTGCCACCAGGAGGCACTGTCAGCCCTCCCCATCTCCCTCCCATGACGTAATCCAAGATGGCGGTCTGAGGAAAAATGGTGGGAAAAGGGCTCAGTCAGTGTCTAGCTGCTGGACTGGGATGGTTGTAATTGTTTACTGTGTATATTATGTGTCCAATGGATGAGATGTCTTTTGGAGAAGGGGTCCATAGCTGTAACCACACAGCTGAGGACTGTGTCTCTAGCCACATGCACTATGTCTGAGAAGCAATGATGTTAGGTGAACGCATGAAGAAGATGAAAACCGTGACCGGGCACACCAGCACCAGCACCAACTTGTCCTGTGCGCTCAGACAAGCGTTCATCTGCAGCTGGGGACTGGATGCTGCACTCCTATTGGCTCCTGGAAATAACCTTCAGGACTTTCCATGAAGCGCCCTTCCTGATTGGTTCCCGCCAAATCAGTGTATCTACATAAACCCTGTCCCCTCCACTCTTGGTCTCATTCTGCCAGCGTCAGTTCGCCAGTGTGGCCTTTCTTTTGTTGCGTGAGCGTCTGTTTGTTGTTGAAGATGAAGCGTTGAATGACATCAAACAGCGTCAACGTTAGCAGCAAACGACGAAGACTTGAAGAAGAAGAAGAAGAAGAATATGAACTGCCACGTAAGTATGCGAGGTGCCAGGGTTGAGAAGAGTTCGTACCTCTAATTCTGGCGAATTTTGCGAGAGAACTAGACATGCACTCTATCCCCTCCTTACCTACCACCTAACTGATTATGTGCAATATGGCAACGAAAAGAATTGATGGTGGACCCTGCTAGTTGGTAAAATGAGTGCACACCCACAATAATTTAATAAAAATCATAATGTACTCAGTAAAAAAAGAGAATTTTACTATCATAATTTACAGGAAATGGATTCTGCATCTATCTACAAAATGATATGCGGATTAAATATTACAATGAGATATAAGTCAGAACATTAAGGTACTTCATTGTCAATACAAACAGTAGGCTAAAGGATAGGGTATGCAGAACTATTACGAGAATAAGAGTTGGCTCGAGAACAAGAGGCTCCTACTTTCTGTGATGCAATAGATTGACGATAATGACTAATGAATCAAATATTACTCCTCCGACTATGATGTAGTTTTGTGTTTAGTAGTGAGAGCTCAAATGGGAATACATGGAGAAACAAACACGATGGGCTTGTAGCAAAGCGAGTGTGTGTGTGCTGAGGACTTCAGTATAAAAATAATATGTCGTACAATGTCAGAGCCGCAAAATACTTGACCAGTCCTGAAACCTGCAGGACGTCGTCGGTAGGCAGCGTTCTGATGATGTAGGTGCCGACTCCTGCTGTGCAGCAGCTCTGTTTCAACCCGTGGTCTCGAATGCAGTCCCAGAATTCTAAGTTCTGCTTACACACTCAAAGCAGGGAAACTCCTAGATGCATGAGGATATCTCTAGAAAGAGACATAGGAAAACCGCCTAAACTCGCCCTGTCGGCACAGGTGCGACAACGTAGAGTAAGAATCTGGGTCTTAAGCTGCAGAATAAAACTGGAGTATGCTCCTCAACGATTCCGAAAAAGTGCGACTAAGTCTCAAGACCGTCCGATTCAGACGAAGATCAGATCACGAATGCCATGCGCCCACGCAGCGCAAGAGCGAAGCCAATGTTACTCAACTCCCCACTACCCTTGATAAGCTACGTATCCGCATTCAGTGCTGATTCCAGAATTCCCTTACACTATCTCGGAACATCCTCTGCGCCAATAGTGATCATTCCCTCCAATTTGGTGCAATCCATATTTAGTCCCATGTGACTTTTTTCTATTCCCTAACTTGAACCAACGCCTTCGTTGGAGACATTGTCAATCATCAGAAGCAATGGTGAAGGCTGTGGAGGCGATTTTGAAGGACCTCTCAAAAAACGGTTTCCAGGCTGTATTCGAAGACTGGCAGAAAAGCTGGGACAAGTGCATTCCATTCATGGGAGACAAATTTGAGAAGGACCATCAAAATTAAGAGGATGAGTAAAGGTATGTTGTCAAAAAGAAAATTATGATCATTCTTTATTGAACATCCCTTTTAGTATCTGGACGAAAATGTATACTGTCAAAGTGAAACCAGGATGAAGAGAAATCGTACACATATTATGAGGTAAAAAATCATTTGTTTCGCATCCAACTTAAAAGTAATTTTGCATTTTCAAAAGCGGCCACAGCAACACTATTTTCACACATCGTCTTCTTCTTGAGTCGATTGAGAGCAGGCTATCCCTACGGGCAAGTCTTGAATATTAGCAAACTTGAAGATTCGATGCATCCATGAGATCTTCTTCTTCCCCTTCACTTATCTGTGAGGTCAAATAATCGAAGCGACGTCATCATATCTTCATGGGCTATGTCAGGATCATCCCAGTAAATTCTATGGTGGAATGGAAATGCCGTGTGACTAGGGCCTCCCGTCGGGTAGACCGTTCGCCTGGTGCAAGTCTTTCGAGTTGACACCACTTCGGCGACTTGTGTGTTGATGGGGATGAAATGATGATGATAAGGACAACACAACACCCAGTCCCTGAACGGAGAAAATCTCGGACCCAGCCGGGAATCGAACCCGAGGCGTTAGGCATGACATTCCGTCGTGCTGACCACTCAGCTACCAGGGGTAGAAATGTGTTGACCACTTTGCACCCTTTCACGTTTTGTGCACTTCACATCCTTGAACGATTTCAGTGATACAATGCTTGCTGAGAATGGCCCTATTAGTTCAGCACCTTCTGTGTATGCAACACCTTCAAACATGTACTGCCTACACTCACCATCATAGAAACCCTGAGCGCCTGGAATGACACTCACAGCTTGAGACGCCGCTGTGGAATTCTCTGGGCATGGCGCAGCTGCTGCTCATTTATACAGCTCGTTGCACAACACCGGTCAGTGGACAGTAGATAATCACAGGGTCATGCAGAACTAGAGCACATACTGAAGTGTATTCCAGGAAATTTGCTGAAGATTCAAATTATATTCGTACATTTGTTGGTGCAGACTTAATTATCTCGTTCTGTTTTGAGCAGTCTATTATGACGATTGGCGACAGCTCCTTAAATTTCCTTGGACTGACCAGACACCGTCCTCCTCCTCCTTCAGCACTTCCATAGTAACAAGCACCAAACCTCGCATACATGTCATATCCTAGACTGTATACATTTTATCCCACTGCAAGTGTAATTTGTTATATGGGTAGAATTCTGAATTCAGGTAGACTCTGGCATTAGTTAATCTGCAGTTGTCGAATACAGTGGAAACATTTACTTTATTCTCTATTCTATCTGTCTGAAACGCAAGTATGATGAATATAGGCGTCTCTAGATGCAAAGAGGTTTTAATAGCCCATGTTTGTCTGTTTGCAGTCGGTAGCACTGGCTACTGAAAAACCTCCCACGACACGAGCGGAATTTAGAGCTTTTAAAAGCTTTAAGCCCTCCTCGGCTGATACACTGAGGTGAGGCGTTTTCCATATTATCTTTCCAATTGTGATCATATGCTCCTCTTGAGCTGCCTGAATTTATGATTGATTGATTTTAACAGGAGAGCTAAAACAGATTAGGTCTAACCCGCCACTGCCCGCGCCGAAACTAGGTTTATTGTGCGGTATTGCTCCCTGTATATCTAGTAAAGCCAACCAGTGCCCTTAAATAGTGCAAGGAGCCCCTCTACGTTTTTTGTTAGACACAATTTCTTCAGGTCTAATTGTCCCGAAGATTCTGTATCTTTTACTCTCCATTGCCATGCATTCAAAGATTACGTGTGATGCAGTTTCTTTACCTTCAGCTCAGATACTACATTTAGGGTCCTCTTCCATTATACCCATTGCGTGTAGGTGCTTTTTGAAATTTCCATGGCAGGTCATCAGTCCAGTCACGAGTTTGATCTCTTTCCTGTTCAATACCAGGATTACAGAGCTTCTTTTAAAACATGGCTTGGGCATAATTACCTTACCATGTTTTTGTTTATGGACCTTGGTCTAATATCCTATGTGCCGTTTTCTATGACAGTTCCGTAGTTCTAATTTGATCATGTTGTTGTTGTTGTCGTCTTCAGTCCTGAGACTCGTTTGATGCAGCTCTCTATGCTACTCTATCCTGTGCAAGCTTCTTCATCTCCCAGTACCTACAGCAACCTACATCCTTATGAATCTGTTTATTGTATTCATCTCTTGGTCTCCCTCTACGATTTTTACCCTCCATGCTGCCCTCCAATACTAAATTTCTGATCCCTTGATGCCTCAGACATTGTCCCAAAAACCGATCCCTTCTTCTAGTCAAGTTGTGCCACAAACTTCTCTTCTCCACAATCCTATTCAATACCTCCTCATTAGTAATATCATCTACCCATCTAATCTTCAGCATTCTTCTATAGCACCACATTTCGAAAGCTTCTATTCTCTTCTTGTCCAAACTATTTATCGTCCATGTTGTTTCACGTCCATACATGGCTACGCTCCATATAAATACTTTCAGAAACGACTTCCTGACACTTAAATCTATACTCGATGTTAACAAATTTCTCTTCTTCAGAAACGCTTTCCTTGCCATTGCCAGTCTACATTTTATATCCTCTCTATTTCGACCATCATCAGTTATTTTGCTCCCCAAATAGCAAAACTCCTTTATTACTTTAAGTGTCTCATTTCCTAAACTAATTCCCTCAGCATCACCCGACTTAATTCGACTACATTCCATTATCCTCGTTTTTCTTTTGTTGATGTTCATCTTATATCCTCCTTTCAAGACACTGCCCATTCCGTTCAACTGCTCTTCTAAGTCCTTTGCTGTCTCTGACAGAATTACAATGTCATCGGCGCACCTCAAAGTTTTTATTCTTCTCCATGGATTTTAATACCTACACGAATTTTTCTTTTGTTTCCTTCACTGCTTGCTCAATATACAGATTGAATAACATCGGGGAGAGGCTACATCCCTGTCTCATTTTCTTCCCAACCACTGCTTCCCTCTCATGTCCCTCGACTCTCATAACTGACATCTGGTTTCTGTACAAATTGTAAATAGCCTTTCGCTCCCTGTATTTTACGCCTGCCACCTTCAGAATTTGAAAGAGAATATTCCAGTCAACACTGTCAAAAGCTTTTTCTAAGTCTACAAATGCCAGAAACGTAGGTTTGACTTTCCTTAATCCTGCTTCTAAGATAAGTCGTAGGGTCAGTATTGCCTCACGTGTTCCAACATTTCTACGGAATCCAAACTGATCTTCCCCGGGGTCGGCTTCTACCAGTTTTTCCATTCGTCTGTAAAGAATTCGCGTTAGTATTTTGCGGCTGTGACTTATTAAACTGATTGTTCGGTAATTTTCACATCTGTCAGCACCTGCTTTCTTTGGGATTGGAATTAATATATTCTTCTTGAAGTCTGAGGGTATTTCGCTTGTCTCATACATCTTGCTCACCAGATGGTAGAGTTTTCTCAGGACTGGCTCTCCCAAGGCCGTCAGTAGTTCTAATGGAATGTTGTCTACTCCCGGGACCTTGTTTCGACCCAGGTCTTTCAGTGCTCTGTCAAACTCTTCACGCAGCATCATATCTCCAATTTCATCTTCATCTACATTCTCTTCCATTTCCATAATATTGTCCTCAAGTACATCGCCCTTGTATAGACCCTCCATACACTCCTTCCACCTTCCTGCCTTCCCTTCCTTGCTTAGAACTGGGTTTCCATCTGAGCTCTTGATATTCTGAAAGGGTACAGTATCGCCCGACATTGAAAATAGGTACGAAATACTTCATTATTTTTGTCAGAACTACACATTTTTTTTGTAAAACAACTCAATTTCAATTAATACAACGAAGCCGGATACCAGTGTGGGAAAGGATGACAATTTATTTATTTAATTGATCACATGTGCACTCCTACAAAGTAAATCCCTACATCCAGTTTGGTGAGATCTGTGAAATGAATGAATGTATGGTCGTCTGCTAACCGCAGATAGTGAATGTGAATATACGATCATCTTTGAGTCTATCCTTTGGCCACCTTTGGTGGGACCAAAGAGATGAAATTTACCAGAGCTTTGAGCGCCTGAAATGTGGCTGACCAATACGATAGCAAGGTGCTTCCCCCACCTCGACACAGGTGCGAGAGGACCTAGAGAACGGCCACGTTCCAGCTCTCTGCTGCTGGATCTTGTGCCGTTAAGACCTGTTTTAGTTGTGCTTCGTAATGATGAAAGAGTGGAGACATGGTATGCATGTGGAATATTTAAGAGTAGTTTGAAATAATAATTTCTCTATTTCAGGAACTTTTGTGGGGAGAATTAAATTTCAGGCAGGTAATATTAATGGGATTGTAGGAATCTTCAGAAGTGACCAACGGTCACAATGAAACCATGTGTAGCAATAAGTTGAAATACTTCCGTGTGCTTAAGTTAAGATGAATTACTAGCGTGTGTACAATAAGTTGAAATATTTAAGAAATAGCGTGTGTACCATAAGTTGAAATATTTAAGAAATGGCGTGTGCAGGACTTGAAATTAGAGACGAGTACTTCCACGTGGTGAGTACTGTGTGAGTCTCAATCTGTGTATGAGACAAAGGATAAAGAGAAGTACTCGTCCATGGTATCAGTTGAGGACTCGCGTGTGTGATGTTCTTAATATTACTTTGCATGATATGATTCCGTGTGACGCTAGATTTAAACTCTGAGAGAGAATCAAGGTGAGTCGGCCGTCTATCCAGCAACGCCACTTGGCTTGCATTGCACAGGAAGACGTGCAAATATCTCCAGAGTTCATAGTAGGAAAGTAGAATTACAAAGTGGGGCAGTGTCGTGTGAAACTGGGATAAATATTAATTTAAGTAGGAAAGCTGAAAGTGATAGTGTTGTGACTATTTAGTGTTTTAAATTTCTTATTGCAGTGTGATGTATGCCATGTAATTTGGGTATGTGTGGTTTGCATGGGAGAGTAGCAAGGTAGTTTCAAAAGATTAGTGGGTTATGCTTGTTCCTTCTGTACCGCTCGGTCTGGAGGAAAGTTTAGTGATGATGATTGTGAGAGTCGAAGTGTGAGGTACAATAAAAGATCCACCATCCTATCCAGAAAGTGCACTGTAGCGTTAAAAATAATTACAAGACCATAATATAGAGATTCACCATTGTAAAGCCATGCCCACTGGGCGGAATTTCTCATGTGTTATTGTTGTAGGTTGTAGAATTTGTGTGTTTAGGTTAGAGAATTTTATCGGAATAAATAAGACAGTGAAAAGAAAAAGATTGGTACACTTTTCCTTCGAATTGTATGTTGTCATAATGTCCCGAATTTATAATGTGTGCGCCATTCATATTCAGCGCGGTGGTCACGTGTTGACAAAAGCCGTTAAATAAAAGACAAAAAGAAAATGTGGTATTGCCAGTGCGTAGTGTATAGTCAGAGTTCTGTAAATTACTGATAGGTCAGATGCGTGTTTCCGTTGCGTGTTAATCATATAGGAGGATAACTTAAGTGTGAGTACTAGAGTTCATGTTACTCGATAAATAAGAATGAATCCACTCGCTTGGCAGACCACTCATCTTGCAGGCCTGACTGCTTGATGCCACAGTATGAGCAAGGCATGTGGGTGCCTCTCATAATTTCGACCCTGCCAGAATTATTTTTTGCCAGGATATTTTGTTGACAGGAGAATTTGGCCAGGATTATTTTGCCAGGATATTTTGCTGTTACGGTTTGCTGTTAAGATTTTTTTATTTTTTGATGGAATGTACTGTGATAGCGATAGGAAGTAAAATTTTTTTCTGTTTGCAATTTCTTTCTGGATTGGTGAGGATCTTTTATTTTTTTATGTAATTAATTGCTATATCGTCCAAGGCTGGAAGATCGTGGTATAATTTTTTTTGCGTAATGTCCGTAGTAACTAGGTCGCAGTGGAAAAGTGGAGCCACCATGGGGAATAGCGATTCTGGGGTGAACGTAGCAGTGCAGCAGAAAGTAACTGTTGACCATGTGTTAATGAGCGGGGACGGCAAGCACTCAGAAGGGGCTGAATTGTTCAGCGGACCGCGGCTAGGTGATCCTTGACGCGGCGGGCTTTGTTCACAATCGGGGGCTTTTCCCGACGACGCGGGCGAGCCGGTACTAGGTCAGGTATGCAGTGAAAGTGAAGCTACCCTTAGCGAAGCTACCGTTTCTCAGGCGAACGAGGTGAGCGAGTCGAAAGTAGCAAATGACAATGTGATACTGCAGTTTTTACAGAGGATGGATAGAGATAATAAGGAGAGAGATAGGGAGACTAAGGAGAGAGATAGGGAGACTAAGGAGAGAGATAGGGAGACTAAGGAAAGATTGGAAGCAATGGATAGGGAGACTAAGGAAAGATTGGAAGCGATGGATAGAGATAATAGGGAAAGATTGGAAGCGATGGATAAAGATAATAAGGAAAGATAGGAGGCAATGGATAAGGGAAATAAAGAGGCAATGAGGAAGCTACTCTCAGTTATCGATGAGCGTCTGTCCGCAGTTAATAATCGGTTAGACGAGGGGGAGAAGAATCTGGGTGTGTTGAAGCAAGTATGTGACGCCGTGAAAGAAAAAGTCAATAATTTGGAGGGACGAATAAGTGCAATAGAGAGCGATATTACAGAACGTAGGGACGTGTTGCCGGGTGAGCGAATCAAAGAGATAGTGGAGGACTTACTTGCAGATAAACAAGGGGCATTAGACAGCGTGGAAGCTCAAGTCACTCGGCAGGAAGTGGCGCTAAATAAATACAGGAATGAAGTTGCGGAGGTAGTGGTCAGAATGAATACAATTAGTGCAGATGTAGAAAAGGTCAGTATAAGAGGCAAGACAGGCTCTGACAGTACGCAGTGAGAGGTTTATGCCGAGCTGGAAGAGATACAATCACTATTACAGTTTAAAGAGGCGCAATTAGAAATAAATAGGAAACATAGGGAAGAACTAGCACAGTTGCAATTAGCATGCAGTAGCGGAGGTGACACACCACCAGATAGATTGCAGAGGGAGAGTGAGATAAATTCAAAAAAAGAAAATAGGCAGAAAGAAGAAGACGAACTCAGAAAGTCAGAAGAACGGTTGTGTCGGATAAAACAGGTGGCAAACCCAACTGGGTATAGCCCAAGGTCGGAAAACATAAATGTGGAAGAAGAATGTAGGAGGCACTTCGTGTCGGTACAAAAGTTCACTTGCTTTCCGGATCCTGATAACTATCAACATCCATGTCTGTGGCTGTCTCAATTTCAAGATTCATTACCTGAATCGTGGGGACCGCTCCTCAAAATGAAGTTTGTGTGTAACCATTTGAGGGACGAGGCTAGAGCACAAATGCAGGAAGTTATTAAAGACTGTAGTAGCTACAAGATATTTTGTGACAAGTTTTTAAATGACTTCTGGCCGAAAAGTAAGCAGGACCAGGTTAAGCAAAGCATATTGATGATGCCAAATTGTAACGAAGGTAGTATAAGAGATCCAGTTGCGTGCTATCAGGAAATGCTGAGACGAAATAGGTATTTGGATGTACCATACCAACCTGGGGAGCTCATTAGGATCTGTATAACGAAGTTGCCAGTGAGATTGCGCAAAGATATAGTGATAGCAGGCAGAGGCTTGAACGATTCTGCGTCATTTCAGCACTTCTTACAGGAACTGGGTAATGAGAGGAACATCGTGAGTGGAGACACGACTCATAGGTCAGACAGAGTCGAGGATAGGAACGGCAGAAACTATCAGAATGGCAGGAGAGCATGGAATCAGAGGAATGACGGGAATGGAAGATGGCGAGGAAATAGGGGGCAGGATTCATGGGAATATCAACCGTCAAACCGGGAAAATAGAAGATGGGACAGAGATGGAAGAAGAAGGGAAAATCAAAATGATGGGCTAAGAGAGGATAGGCAGTCATTGCGTTCACGACAGGACAATCATTGTCACAATTGAGACGATAAAGGGAAAACAATCTCGTGGGCTTCATCACATTTCTAACATCAAATTATGGAAAAGTTAAGGATAGATCGAAAGTAGGCAATTTATGGTAGATAGTCAGTGTATTTATTTGTGGTGTGTAACGTTGTGCAGGGTCAAAATCGAACATAAGAATTTTCAGGCGGGATGTCAGGAAGTATGACGGAATAGACTGGTCGAATGAGTCATGAACAGGAGTCGACAGAGTGGTGTATGTACGTATTTTTTGTCATACGAATAAGGATCAAGTAGAAACGACGTGATGATTAATGAGTGGATAAAGATGGTAGATAGTGAAGCGATGTGATAAATAGTAGTGGATAAAGGTGATATTTAAGGAGAGAAGCGACATGAAGCAGTGTGATTAATAAATAGAGATTCGACGTGATGAAACAGTGGTAAATAAAAATGAGTAGAATTAATAATGTGGAGATGTCTTAGATGTATGTTACAGAGAGGCCGGTGTATGCTGCAATCGAGATAGATGCGAATGGCGAAGGAAGACCAGGAAATGATGGAGTAATGGACGGACGGAGAGCCGAAATACGAATGAAGAGATGAGGACAACTGCACAATGTGAAAGGACATAAAGGGAGTATGAGATCCAGATGGTGAACGTTGTGGAATACTGACGTAAGATGTAATATAAGTGTAGATCTAATTCTTAGCATAACATTTGCGATTTGGCAAAAATAATATTTGTTGTTGTTGTTGTTGAAGCCTGGTACCAGTATAACTAATCAAAACGGTACCAAGAATGTGTACAGTTATTTTGCAGGTTGAATAATTTATGTATTTTTGTTCTTAGATGAAATGCCGCAATTCTAAAGTGATATTTAGCAGGAGGAATAGTCGGTAAAGTGAATGCAGAGGTAAGCCGATGGAGAGAGGTGCCAGAGTGAAAGGACGAATTCGGAGACTGGAATGCTATCTCCGAAACAGCTTCATATGTTATGTGGTTGAGTATAAGGGAGCAAAGGTATGGTATGTTGTCGTGAGAGTGGTGGTTTTATGAGTATAAGGGAGCAAAGGTATGGTATGTTGTCGTGAGTGTGGTGGTGTTAAGGTTAGCTGACTTCTAGACCTACTCTGTTAGTGTGTTAATGGACTGAATGAGAAGGAAAATGTGATGTCTGGTGAGTGAGAGTCGTAGAGTAGTGTGATCAATGCACACACTCCTGTAAAGGGGATGCTACCGATCCATAACTAAAACATTATTGTGTATTGTTTGATTGGGATGAACCTCGATGTCAGGTCAGCATCTGACATGTGGATGGCACATACGTGTCCTAGAAATGTTGTTATATATAATAAAATGTAAAATGTATAAAGAGATACTAATTTCAGTCTGTCACAAACACAAAGGTGCATTGTATGTTGTAGATTTATTAGAGTCACCAGTTTCTAAAATGTTTATTGTGTTAGGATGTTAAAGTAGTTTACTATTTAATAACATGTGGTAGGTAATTGTGAGCTGTGTAGATTATTTCTTATTTTTTTGTTAGAAAACTTTAAAGGGGTATTAATTTCAGTCTGTCGCAAGCACAAAAGTTCATTGTATATTGTAGTTTTAGAATCAACAGTTTCTAATATTTTCACTGTGATAGGATGTTAGACTTTCATGTTTTGTATGAGGGACGACAGGTACAATGAATAGCACAAGTGTGGGCTGTATATAGAAAAGGGATAAATGTTGATGTTGTATGTGTAGAAAACTAGGGGGTATAATTTTATGTTTTTTAGAACAAAGATTCTTTTATTACCAATGTATCTAATAGATCATACATGTAATCAATGAGTATTTAAATAATGTAAGAATATCCTTCTGTCTGTAATGTTGCGAGATGCACGGAAGGGTCTGACTGATTGGCTGTTGTAACGCCCATACCGCTAGCGGGCCGAGCTGACGTCTCCATGGCGACGGGCGACAGAGCCGCGGCACTCCCCACTCCACTGCCGGACGGGGTACACTCCACGGGCCCGCTACAGCAGGTCAACGGCCTGGGGCGACACGCACGTACCACTGGCCATTCATAAGTTCCGCCACCCTTACGACTGGGGAAAGTATCCCACGGAGGCAACAGCGGGTGGTTTCTTCTGCTCAACGGCGCGCGCAGCGGCGCCACGGCAGAAAGGACGACGCGCGGCAGAGCCCGGCGGGCATTTGTTACCAGCAGCTATTAACTAGTACTGGACTGTGGAGCCGTGAAACAAGATGACTGCTCGTATGTCTCCATAAGTTGGAAAGTGAAGGACTGGTGTTTCCACATTGTGAGTGGTGAAAAAGATTTTGTCTTTAGCAGACAGGACGATCGTTTTGTTTTGTCTTGACCACTGAATGGTGGGATCCATAAACTTTTGGCAGTGACTTGTTAAGTGTGCTTTGTGAATTGCATGTGGGACGCTTGGTATTCTTGAAGAGGACAGTTGTCGTTTGGTGACTAATTATTGTATGAACGCAAGAAACTAGAGTTGGACATTGACATTTGCGTCTGTAGTAGGAGACATTTCTTTAATTGGTGTGCGAATAAGTGCTGTTTGTTGGAACTTACGACTTTTAATTACACCATGAACTGAAAGGACAGAACCGTGGGTAATAGTAGTTGTAGGGCCATTTCTGGACGACCAGATTCGTGTGGATGGTACGCTGAGAGTGACTATGGCATTCGTGTTTAATGTGAGATACAGTTTACTGTTCAGTGCGTGTTCAAAATGCCGATTTGAGTGACTTAAAGACTTTCGTCCGAGAAACCATGGGAGAGCTTTGACACCGAGACAGTGTTTCTAGGAAAACTATCAGCAACTTTTTGACCCCAAGAAAATCACAGAATGAAATGTTTCCGTGTGACTCGCAAGATAGGGAATAATGTATTTGTACTTGTAATTGTGTAAAAATTTTTTTATATGTTTTATTCCTGAAGGGACAGCAAGTGTAATTGTATTTCATTAACATTTGTGTTTAGAATAGTTAGTGTTTTTTTTGTTTGTTTGTTCTGGGTTATCAAGTTCACGTAGCATGTTTATTAGAATATTTGGTACAATGATGCTTTAATTATTAGCCAGTGGCGTAATACTAACGTAGCGGCTCTTGTAGCATTGATCAGTAAGGTTGTCACAGGGGAGAAGAGTTTGCATTGCACAACAAATATCGGAATTAATTGATGCATTTTGATGTCGTGGACAGTAATGATCTTGTTGGTGTGTTGACTGAAGCCACTTATTTGCATTATCACAGTGGTGATATTTCACATTAAAGTGTAATGAAGGCTAGTCGAAATGCAAGTTCTTGTCGTCCAAATGTGTGACAACAGAGAAATGAGCAGTAGAGTAAGATACGAGAGCTACTGGTGGATTCAAGCACTTATTGCTAACTATTCATTGCGTGTATTGATATGGAGCCTGAATTCTACATGTAACTAGTGTACGCAATTTTTTTTTCTTTTGTTGATTTTGTTTTGTATTTAGACTTTGCTGTGTAAAGGGATTTACCCCGCAATTTATGTGTTTGGACAGTGAGCTATTTAAAATTTCATGAGTACAATTAGTATTTTCTTTTATTTGTCATAGAATTAGTGAAGTTTGGATTACCCCTAAAAATAACGGAGACCCCGGTAACTAAGCAAATTTTTATCTCACCATTATTTTTTATTTTTTGTATGATGTCATGTTTTATTTGTCATTTGGATTGTTGTAAATATATATGTGTACGTTACTCCGGATTGTGGAGAGTACAATAAGGCAACAACTGTGTCAATAATTTGGTAAAGTAACAACATTTGGTCATCAATTTGAGGTCACCAGGGGCTAAGGTCTCCTCCTGGTTATTTTGATGATTTGCTAAGTTTGTTCTAATACAGCTTTCTTAAAAAAAATGTTCGGAACTACCCTCGCATTGCAAGGATAGTACCGCGCCATTTTTTTCTGCATGGGTAGCAGGTGGTGAAAGGGTACAGTATCGCCCGACATTGAAAATAGGTACGAAATACTTCATTATTTTTGTCAGAACTACACATTTTTTTTGTAAAATAACTCAATTTCAATTAATACAACGAAGCCGGATACCAGTGTGGGAAAGAATGACAATTTATTTATTTAATTGATCACATGTGCACTCCTACAAAGTAAATCCCTACATCCAGTTTGGTGAGATCTGTGAAATGAATGAATGTATGGTCGTCTGTTAACTGCAGATAGTGAATGTGAATATATGATCATCTTTGAGTCTATCCTTTGGCCACCTTTGGTGGGACCAAAGAGATGAAATTTACCAGAGCTTTGAGCGCCTGAAATGTGGCTGACCAATACGATAGCAAGGTGCTTCCCCCACCTCGACACAGGTGTGAGAGGACCTAGAGAACGGCCACGTTCCAGCTCTCTGCCGCTGGATCTTGTGCCGTTAAGACCTGTTTTAGTTGTGCTTCGTAATGATGAAAGAGTGGAGACATGGTATGCATGTGGAATATTTAAGAGTAGTTTGAAATAATAATTTCTCTATTTCAGGAACTTTTGTGGGGAGAATTAAATGTCAGACAGGTAATATTAATGGGATTGTAGGAATCTTCAGAAGTGACCAACGGTCACAATGAAACCACGTGTAGCAATAAGTTGAAATATTTATTTATTTATTTATTTGTCCATATAAATCTCTTTTTAAGTACATATATTGTACACAGGATATTGGACAGAAAACATTTTTTGGCTATTGGGTTTTCAAATATCAAACATAAATTTTATAAATTTTTATGACAGATTGGATCTATACAGTTAATAATTACAAATTTTTGAAATACTGTATATTTATAACTTATTTCTACAATTAAAGATACAAATTACATTTTTTCTTGCATAAGATACTGTGAGACTGAATAGTAGCAGTTTTTCAGAAGGTAGGATGTCACAGACTTTTTAAAGCTTTGTAGTTCAGTAAGAGATTTTATATGTCTTGGTAATCTGTTGTAAAGTTTTGTTCCTGCATGATATACACCTTTTTGGCATAATGTGGTGTTACAATGATTGACATGTATGTCACTGTCTGACCTGGTACTGTAATGATGGACACTTTTGTTTTGAGGAAAAAGGTTTTCTTTTCTCAGTATGCTTTTTTTGACATGCGTGACTATTTCCAGTATATAAATGCAGGGAAGGCGTAGGATCTTTAGATCTTTAAAGAAAGGTTTGCATGATTTTCTGCTGCTCACTTGTTTCATTATTCTTATAATTGCCTTTTGTTTCCTGAAAACTGTTATGGCCTGATGTACATTTCCCCAGAAAATGATACCGTACTTCAGTATTGAATGTACACGAGCAAAGTATACGGCCCTAACTGTTTCTGCACTAGTACTGTTGCAGAGAATTCTTACCACATAGCTCATTTTTGCTAGTTTTGAATTTGTGGCTGTGATATGAGTGTTCCATTTAAGATTTTCCTGGATATGAATCCCAAGAAATTTAGTTTCATTGACAGAACTAATGTTTTGGTTATCTATACATATTACAGGTTGTGCCAGATTTTTATTTTGATCAGTGTGGAAATTCATTAGTACAGTTTTTTGGGGATTAACTATTAGCCTGTTTCTGGTAAACCATTCAGACACTCCTTTTGTAATATCTTTTGCAGATGCAGTAAGATTTTCTTCATTATTCCCTTCAATCAATGACTGGTGTCATATGCAAACAGTACTGGTTCAGAATCTCTAACGTGTGATGGGAAATCGTTAATGTAGACCAAAAAAAGAAAGGGACCTAAAATGGAGCCCTGTGGAACACCATGAGTTACTCCAAATGGTTTTGAAACGTGTACCTGGAGTTCATTTCCTTCTGTGTACTTAATTTCAGTTACCTGAGAACGATATTCCAAATATGATTTGATCCACTGATTTGGCACACCTCTTACACCATACCATTCGAGCTTCCTCAGGAGTATAGAATGATCAATCACATCAAAAGCTTTTGTTAGGTCCAAGAATAAACCTGAGATATTTCTGTGGTTGTCCACTGCATTTACGACATGGTTTATCAGATTGAAAGTGGCAGTTTCAATTGATCTCTGTGGTCTGAAGCCATGTTGACATCCAGAAATAATATTATTCTTGTTGAAGAATGTAATTAGTTTTGAAAGGAACACTTTTTCAATAATTTTCGAAAACCCTGACAATAGAGACACAGGCCTATAGTTACCCATACATTGATGATCACCTTTTTTATATAGGGGTATTACTTTTGCCATTTTCAGTTGCTGAGGGAAGACACCACATGATAAGGATGAATTGCATATGTCCAATAAAGGTGAAAGTATTTGTCTTGCTGCTATTTTTATAATATAATCTGGAATATCATCAATACCAGTTGAGTACTTACTCTTCAGTGAATTAATGGTATTTAGGAGCTCTGTTGGGCTTACTGGACTGAGGAACATGGATATATTATTTATTTCAATAGATGAAAGTTCTTTCCATGTTGTCTTAGGTGGATTTCCAGATTTTTCCTTCACTAATTTCCCAGCAACAGTTGCATAGTAAGAATTGATACTATTTGCAACTTCCCTAGGGTCAGTGACATTCTTGCCATCATGTAATATCACAATATTTTTGTGAGTTGTCTTCTTCCCAGTAAGATCCTGCACAGCTTTCCACATGGACTTAGTTTTATTGGATGACTTCATAATATATTTGTCATTTTCCTTAATTTTTGCCTCCTTTATGATGTGTTTCAAAACTAGCTTGTATTTTTTGAAATAATTAATAAATTCTGGATGCTGTTAGTTTTTGACTGCAGAAAAAGTTCCCGCTTCCTTTTACAAGATACTCTGATGCCTGATGTAATCCAGTTTCTGAATCTATCTGTGCTCTTGGAAATAACTTTCCTTTGTGGAAAAGCTATGTCAAAGTTATGCTTGAAAATGTTCAAAAAATGTTGCATCTTTTCATTAGTATTAGAGGTATCATATACTTCTCTCCAAGATTGTTCACTGATTAGGTACTGGAAGCATTCAATATTTTTCCCACTATAAATCCTTTTATGGATAACATTTTCTATACTGGTCGAAATGTGATTTACAGGTATGGTCAGTAATTGTGAAAGGTGGTCACTATAGCCGGTATCAAAGTTTTCTGATGTACACTTGTCCATGTTTACACATACCTGATCAAGGAGAGTGACACTAGTTTTAGTTACATGTGTTGGAGAGCTAACAGTAAGACAAAGATTGTAGGCTTTTATAATATTTTAAAACGTTTCCCTGTGAGGGCTATGGCTCAGAAAGTCAATATTAAAATCACCACATAGTACCACTGTTTTCCCAGTTGTCTTAAGTTTGCCTAAATCAAGGTCCAATTTTTTGAAAAAAACACTTATGTTGCTAACAGGAGATCTATACACACATAAAATAATAGTATTTTCAGACATTAACTCTACAGCTGAGATTTCAAAGTCTCTTTCACAACCAAGTTTGCAAACAGATGTTATACTCTTATAATCTACATTTTCTTTTACATATATACAAGTTCCCACATGTTTTGATTCCATTCTACAAAAGCAGTTTGCAAGGTTAAAATGTAATATTTTTAAGTACTGAAAATACTCATTTTGTAACCAATGCTCACAAAAACATAACACTGAAACATCTTTCCATTCACTATTGAGGAGTATATTTATTTCATCAACTTTGTTTGTTAATGACTGTACGTTCTGGTGTACAATCTTCAGTCTATATTTGCAATTTAATTCTGCATCACATTTATTTGTGATACAGTCTACTTCCCTAAAAATGCCTTTCACCCTTTTTATAAGACATTGCATCTTTCTTTATGACCCATTTGTCCAAAGTACTTTGGACTGCTTCTATATTAGGCCTATTGTGATTCCAATTTGCTAGACGACAGATTTCTTCAACCAAAAATTGTTTCCCAATGTGATTTAAATGAAGGCCATGGCTGGTGTGCATGGACCTGTCTAACGTGCTTACATTTATTAAGTTCACGTACAGAAACTTTTTGCATACAGTATCTATCTCTTTGTTTACTCTTTCTATTAACTTATTTACACATGACCAAGGAGGAAGGTCGTACTTCCGTGTGCTTAAGTTAAGGTGAATTACTAGCGTGTGTACAATAAGTTGAAATATTTAAGAAATAGCGTGTGTACCATAAGTTGAAATATTTAAGAAATGGCGTGTGCAGGACTTGAAATTAGAGGCGAGTACTTCCACGTGGTGAGTACTGTGTGAGTCTCAATCTGTGTATGAGACAAAGGATAAAGAGAAGTACTCGTCCATGGTATCAGTTGAGGACTCGCGTGTGTGATGTTCTTAATATTACTTTGCATGATATGATTCCGTGTGACGCTAGATTTAAACTCTGAGAGAGAATCAAGGTGAGTCGGCCGTCTATCCAGCAACGCCACTTGGCTTGCATTGCACAGGAAGACGTGCAAATATCTCCAGAGTTCATAGTAGGAAAGTAGAATTACAAAGTGGGGCAGTGTCGTGTGAAACTGGGATAAATATTAATTTAAGTGGGAAAGCTGAAAGTGATAGTGTTGTGACTATTTAGTGTTTTAAATTTCTTATTGCAGTGTGATGTATGCCATGTAATTTGGGTATGTGTGGTTTGCATGGGAGAGTAGCAAGGTAGTTTCAAAAGATTAGTGGGTTATGCTTGTTCCTTCTGTACCGCTCAGTCTGGAGGAAAGTTTAGTGATGATGATTGTGAGAGTCGAAGTGTGAGGTACAATAAAAGATCCACCATCCTATCCAGAAAGTGCACTGTAGCGTTAAAAATAATTACGAGACCATAATATAGAGATTCACCATTGTAAAGCCATGCCCACTGGGCGGAATTTCTCATGTGTTATTGTTGTAGGTTGTAGAATTTGTGTGTTTAGGTTAGAGAATTTTATCGGAATAAATAAGACAGTGAAAAGAAAAAGATTGGTACACTTTTCCTTCGAATTGTATGTTGTCATAATGTCCCGAATTTATAATGTGTGCGCCATTCATATTCAGCGCGGTGGCCACGTGTTGACAAAAGCCGTTAAATAAAAGACAAAAAGAAAATGTGGTATTGCCAGTGCGTAGTGTATAGTCAGAGTTCTGTAAATTACTGATAGGTCAGATGCGTGCTTCCGTTGCGTGTTAATCATATAGGAGGATAACTTAAGTGTGAGTACTAGAGTTCATGTTACTCGATAAATAAGAATGAATCCACTCGATTGGCAGACCACTCATCTTGCAGGCCTGACTGCTTGATGCCACAGTATGAGCAAGGCATGTGGGTGCCTCTCAATTCATACAAGTTGTTCTCTTTTCTCCAAAGTTCTCTTTAATTTTCCTGTAGGCAGTATCTATCTTACCCCCAGTGAGATAAGCCTCTACATCCTTACATTTGTCCTCTAGCCATGCCTGCTTAGCAGTTTTGCACTTTCTGTCGATCTCATTTTTGAGACGTTTGTATTCCTTTTTGCCTGCTTCATTTACTGCATTTTTATATTTTCTCCTTTCATCAATTAAATTCAATATTCCTTCTGTTACCCAAGGATTTCTACTAGCCCTCGTCTTTTTACCTACTTGATCCTCTGCTGCCTTTACTACTTCATCTCTCAAAGCTACCCAGTTTTCTTCTACTGTATTTCTTTGCCGCATTCCAGTCAATTGTTTCCTTATGCTCTCCCTGAAACTCTGTACAGCCTCTGGTTCTTTCATTTTATCCAGGTCCCATCTCCCTAAATTCTCACCTTTTTTCAGAGTCTTCAGTTTTAATCTACAGTTCATAACCAATAGATTGTGGTCGGAGTCCACATCTGCCCCTGGAAATGTCTTACAATTTAAAACCTGGTTCCTAAATCTCTGTCTTACCATTATATAATCTATCTGATACTTTCTAGTATCTCCAGGCTTCTTCCAAATATACAACCTTCTTTTATGATTCTTGAACCAAGTGTTAGGTATGATTAAGTTGCGCTCTGTGCAAAATTCTACCAGGCGGCTTCCTCTTTCATTTCTTAGCCCCAATCCATATTCACCTACTACGTTTCCTTCTCTCCCTTTTCCTACTCTCGAATTCCAGTCACCCATGACTATTAAATTTTCGTCTCCCTTCATTACCCGAATAATTTCTTTTATTTCATCATACATTTCTTCAATTTCTTCGTCATCTGCAGAGCTAGTTGGCATATAAACTTGTACTACTGTAGTAGGCGAAGGCTTCGTGTCTATCTTGGCCACAATAATGCGTTCACTATGCTGTTTGTAGTAGCTTACCCGCACTCCAATTTTTTTATTCATTATTAAACCTACTCCTGCATTACCCCTATTTGATTTTGTATTTATAACCCTGTATTCGCCTGACCAAAAGTCTTGTTCCTCCTGCCAGTGAACTTCACTAATTCCTACTATATCTAACTTTAACCTATCAATTTCCCTTTATAAATTTTCTAACCTACCTACTCGATTAAGGGATCTGACATTCCACGCTCCGATCCGTAGAATGCTAGTTTTCTTTCTCCTGATAACGACGTCCTCCTGAGTAGTTCCCGCCCGTAAATCCGAATGGGGGACTATTTTACCTCCGGAATATTTTACCCAAGAGGACGCCATCATCATTTAACCATACAGTAAAGCTGCATGCCCTCGGGAAAAATTACGGCTGTAGTTTCCCCTTGCTTTCAGCCGTTCGCAGTACCAGCACAGCAAGCCTTGGTGATTGTCAAGACAGGTTCCGGTCCAATAAATGGAGTTGTTTCCCCCCATATTAGCCAATCTATTGTCTTGTTCATTGCCACAGATCGCTGAGTGGCCAGGGGCCCACACTGGGTACACCCTATTGCTTCCCCCTAGCACCACCAGTGCCCATCTGCAGCAATCTTAGCTCTTGTTGCAGGAGCTGCCAATGATTTCAGGGCTGCCTGGCTGTCTGAATAGATGTAGATGCTACGGTCATCGTAGCACCTACTCATATACTCCTCCACACATACCCTGATTGCAGTAATTTCGGCTTGGAATACAGAGACCAGTTTCCCTAGAGAGATGCTGCTCTCCAGTCTTGGCTGAATCCTGTACAACCCTGCCCCAACGAATTGATCTGTTTTTGACCCATCGGTGAACCAAACGATGTCCCCTGTACGATGTCGAACTGTTTTCTCCCACTGCTCCCTACTTTCAATTATTATGTTGTAAGGCTTGTCGAAGCAGTTTGGGTTTATTATATAGTCGGCGGCCATTTCCCCAGCCATACCTATATTTTCCTCACTCCTTGTTAGTGTGTGATTCTAGATATCCGAATGAGACCCAGTTTTGGCTAGTTTTAAGTCTGTATGCCCCGGCTGCTGCCTCTATCTTAACCCAAAGGTGGAGTGGAGGCATATCCAGCATGGCTTCCATTCCAGCGGTTGGTGTCCTGCTAATTCCACCCATTATGGCTAAGCAGGCCAATCTCTGCAACTTAGCAAGCTCTTTAGCAGCAACCCGCTGTTCTACCTTCTCCCACCACACTACGGCCCCTTACGAAATCCCCTCTAACCACTGTGGTGTATATCCAGTGCATACCCCTGGAGGTTAGGCCCCATTTTTTGCCACAAGCCCTCCTAGTACTCACTAAAGTGCTTTTTGCCTTGGAGCAGATACTCTTAATATGAGGGGTCCAAGTTAGCTTCTCATCCAAGGTTACCCCCAGATATTTCACTGTCCCCTTCACAGGTAGAGTTTCATCGAAGAGCTTTAGATTCCAACTTGCATGCTGAATATGTCTCTTCGTAAATGGCACCACAACAGTCTTCTTAGGATTAACTCTCAGATCCTGTTTAATACACCATTTTTGCACAATGTCCAACCCTCCTTGTGCCATATTCCTGACTGTGTCAGTGAATTTGCCAAGAATTACTATAACAAGGTCATCTGCGCATCCTTGGCAGAAGCTTTGTCTGGAATTTAGTTCCTCAATGAGTTCGTTCACCAATAGATTCCGCAATAGAGGAGACAAAACTACTCCTTGTGTGCAGCCTCTAGTGGTCTTAATTACCATCTTTTCGTTCATCATGGTAGCCTCCACATTCCTTCCACTAAGCACGGCTCTGGTCCACCCACATATAGTGGTCCCCAGGTCATCCACCTCTGCTGCCCTTACCATGCACCCCTCGATATCCAGGAAGATGCAGAGGGCTATTTCTTGGAAGTGAAGTGTTTTTTCCACCTTCCCAATGAGTTGGTGGAGAGCTGTCTCACATGATTTACCTGGTTGGTATGCATTTTAGTTCAGGTGTAGAGGGACCCTACTTAGCCTACTCTCCCCAACGTGTACATCAACCAGTTTTTCCAATGTTTTGAGAATGAAGGATGACAGACTGATTGGTATCACATCCTTGGCCTTGGTATGATCAGTTCTCCCTGGCGTTGGAATGAAGACAACCTTCACTGCCCTCCAAACATTGGGAATGATTGCTACTGCTAAGCTAACCCTGACTAGCCTGCATAGGACTCTTATAAGCTTTCCTCCTGCCTGTTGCAGGAGAGCTGGAAAAATTACATCTGGGCTAGGTGACTTGAACAGCTGGAATGTTCCCACCGCCCAATGGATTTTGCTGAAGTTCACACACTCCTTGGCCGATTCCCAGTTCTCTCTTCGAGTGTCTGAGAACCGTAGTTTCTCTGGGGTCACATACTGGTCTGTGTTATCCGGCAGAGCATATTGAGGAAAGTGAGTTTTGAGGAGAAATTCCAGCGTCTCATGTGCTGTCTTTGTATATTCCCCATCCTCCTTCCTCAACGTACCTCCTGGATTGATTGGTAGTCTAGTGAGAATCTTGTGAAGTCTGGCTTGTGCAGCCGTGCCTTCCACTTCCTCACAGAATGCCTTCCAGGATGCCTCCTTTGCTTGTCTTATTGCAAGATTGTAACTGACAAGGGCCTCACGATATTTAGCCCATTGTCCTTTACGTCTCACAATGTTAAATAGTCTCCGTACCTGTTTTCTTTGCGTTTCCAATTTGTTATTCCACCAAGGAACAGTCCTATTTATGCACCCCCTGGTGATTGTGCAGTTTTCCTGATATGAGGTCACTATGGCCTCTGCTACTTCCTCAAATTCTAGTAGCTTCTTTATCGTGGTTTTAATTTCCGATAAGCCTAAGTCAAGGTCCGTCCTATATGTCTCCCAGTCTGTTTTCCTGGGATTTCTATAAGTCATGGTCTGTCTGATTCGCATTTCAACCTTGAATTTAATGTACATGTGGTCCGATGAGGATGGTTCCAACACCACGTGCCATTGTTTGACATAGCCACCCATCGCTATGGAACCAAATGTTATGACAATTACTTCGTCCCTTCTGCTATTCCTGAATGTAGGTTCATTGCCCCTATTTAGGACCTCTAAGTTGTTAGCTAAGAGGAATTCAAGAAGGTACTCACCTCTACTGTTGGTGTCCTTGCTGCCCCACACTAGGTTGTGGGCATTGGCATCGCACCCCACCAGCAGTTGGTCACTTTGCCGATGGTAAGTCTCTGCCAGTCTGTCTTCGTAAGGAAGGTATGCTGAGGCCAAGACAATTTCCCTCGTGATACCTTCCGCACATTGCTGCATTTTGATGGTCACTAAGTCCCTAGAGCAGAACCCCATCATTGGCATGAAAGAAATGCAATTTCTAGCATAGATGCATGTTCTGGAGTTTCTTAGATTCCTAGCATAGATCAGCTTACCTCCAGTGCCTCCGAGGCCCAATACACCCCCTTTGTATAAATAGGGTTCTTGTATCAGGGCCACGCCCACTTCCTGTCTCCCCAGGCAGTGGCTCAGGGCAGCAGAGGTCCCTTTACTGTGCTGCAGATTAATCTGCAGCACCTCCAGGCTCTGTGTTACTGCCATCTTTGAGGTCTTTGAGAACCCTGACGGTGACCTGCGTGAACCCTACAAACAGTTTCAGGTCCTGCTCCCGCATCGCCTTCAGGGACTTCTCACCAACCTCCACCACCCGGGTTCATCCTTCCAGAGCAACCTTCTTGTTAATCGCTCTCCAGTCTTCTATCGGTACTTTTGGGTTCTGGGTGCCGATTTTCCCAAGCAGAGTCTTGAGAGAGCCTTAAGGATATTGGGTACCCACAATGATATCTTTGAAGTCTTAAGAAGATCCGCTGTTGTCTTGATCAGCAGCTTCGCATCTTCCCACGGGGATATCATGGGCACCTTGCCCTTGAGCCATTCTACTGTGTACACCCCCTCACAGACAAAAATGAGTGCACCACGATCTAGATAGACCCTCCTGAAGTTGGGACCTGGGCCAGTGTCCCCCCCAACTTGTCTTTGATGTTGTGAGGGTCTGCATGTCCCCTTCAACCTGAGACAGTTTTTTCCTGGGTGTCTTGGGTTCTAGTCCCTTTACTTCCCTCCACTTGTGTTTAGGAAGCCATTCTTTGCTTTCCTTTTCCCTCTGTTCCCTGAGTAGCTTCCTCCGTTACGCCCCAGACAAGCCTTTGATCTTAATCTGGTCTAGCTTTTCAAAGAGGACCATCTGTACTAGTACCTCCTGCTGCGAGTTAATGGCCACCAGTGTATAACCTTCCTGGATAACTGCCATCCTAAAACCCGAGACTGCCGTACTATAAGTCTATTTCCCTATTTCTTCCAGGGAGGAGGGTGTCTGTGATTCCTCCCTTATCCGCTTACTACCTGTCTTTGATGTTGTGGGGGTCTGCATGTCCCCTTCAACCTGAGACAGTTTTTTCCTGGGAGTCTTGGGTTCTAGTCCCTTTACTTCCCTCCACTTGTGTTTAGAAAGCCATCTTTTCCTTCCTTTTCCCTCTGTTCCCTGAGTAGCTTCCTCCTTTGGGCCCCAGACATGCCTTTGATCTTAATCTGGTCTAGCTTCTCGGTTACAGTTCCTACTTCTGGTTCAGGTCTAGACCCTGATTCAGTAGTGGAAGTGCCTTCCATCGGTTCAATCCCCGATGTTTGGGTATCTGAGGTCTCTATTTGCCCCTCAGTTTCTTTTTCTTTTTCTGTAGTCGTTTCCATGTTGGTCCCACGAGATCTGGGGATCTAGAAGGTCCACACCACGAATACCCCGCGCGGTGTAAGGCTAATTACTCAGGGAGGTCGCCTGGTATCCCTGAGGCTCTGTTTGCGACACATCTTCCTATGTGCCACACACCCCTCAGTACGGATCGCATCACACCTGTGGTTGGGTCAGGGAATAGGGTAGGACTAGGTGTGGATAGGGAAGATGGGAAGTTGTGGGACACTCTTAGTCTGATCCATCGGCTAAGGCCTTCCTAGCAGTAGGTCCTCTACCTTCGGCATAGCCCTCAGCTTCCCACGGATATGCAAGCCTCTCCACCCACACGGACAGTGCTTCGTCAAGGTGGTGTCCCCTGGAGAGGCTTAAATGTATGAGTTATTGTCCGTCGCTCTTCGTACCAGAATGAGTTCCTGTTCAGCATTCATCATAATCGGCTTCATGTTCTCAAAGTAGCCAATAAGCATTTCTAGAGGTATTCATGCAGTAAATCCTTTGTACTCTGCAACTGTTCTATCCACCAGATCGTCTATGAGCCATCTCAGCTTTGTGAAACTTCCAAATCCGTGGGTGATGCAGAGATGTATGTTTTAAGGGTTGTTGTTACGCTGACATTACGTGTACAGTCGATCTCAGACCCACTGAGTTCACAGCGTATCTCTTGGAACAGGAATGCTAAAGCGTTACGTGTAAGCTTGGATCCCACTGTATTGCTGCTGTCGGTTTTCTTGAATGAGCCCTCTATATATATATATATATATATATTGCATGAAAGCATGAGTGCATCTTGGTGCCGGATGCCAATCCTAATTTCCACGTTCTTGTTAAACGTCGTTGAAAAAAATGGTTCAAATGGCTCTGAGCACTATGGGACTTAACATCTGAGGTCATCAGTCCCCTAGAACTTAGAACTACTTAAACCTAACTAACCTAAGGACATCACACACATCCATGCCCGAGGCAGGATTCGAACCTGCGACCGTAGCGGTCACGCGGTTCCAGACTGAAGCGCCTAGAACCGGTCGGCCACACCGGCCGGCCAATCGTGGTTGAAGCGTAAGGTTTATGAGAGAAGTGTCCCCAATGGATAATTCTCTCATCATACTCTACCGGAATCGTTATAATGAGTGAGGGTGGCATTGTGAGGTTTCGAGCCAACTGATTTAAGAAACTCGTAGTTCGCATGTGTTATCACTTTGCTGTCCGGTAGCAAAGTGACATCTTGTGGATTGCGTACACTGGTTTTATACCGTATGCCCAACTTGCCTTAGATGTAATTGTACAATGATTTCTTCACCACGAAAGTCAACAAGGTGATTATTCTGGTCCACAATACACAGCTCCAAATAATCCAATGTCTGGGCTGTCAATGGAAAGTGTATTGCATTGGCAGGGGTCTCAACAATCTTCTACCCCGTTGCAACTGAGGGGAAGAATCCGAAATAGTATGAACCAGACTATCGTTGAGATAGGAGTTCGTTGCAATGTTACACCCGACTCGGATTGTGCTGTATTCCACAGTCTGATCTGACTTGCAAAATTTACTTGGATCCTTCTTCAAAACGTGCCCTTTTGTGAAACCTAGCAAGCGCCCTATTGAACCTCTCTGGTTAAAGTCAATCGTTGCATTCGTAGTCCTTATTTCAGATTTAAGTGTATTGATGTTTGCACGTAGCTCCATACCTTTTCCTGAATGTTTTAAGACTTCGTTTAAATCGCCGATATTGTACGCACCTGATTCGATTTCCTCAACGTCTTTTTCACCATTAACATCCAGATGCAGTTTGTTGTTAGCCTCGGTGACCTTTGGGATGCTGTCGTACGTCTCCAGTCCGATCAGTGCAATACTCCATTCACTAATGTTCAAATCAATTGTATCGAAGTAATTTGTACGTAGTACAGATGATCGTTCTTTTAAAATCAAAGAGTACATTGCATCTGAACCTCAGCTGATGAAGGAATGTCTGAAGCTATTCCTTATATGGTCTTCCTTTTCTTTTTAAACGTTAAGAGAAACGTGATGCGTAGACGTGCGCAGAGATGTGTATTAAAGGCCTGATATCGCCGAAAATTGTCGAACGCACTTCTTCCGCGAATGGATATCGTTGAAATTCTTCTGGCGGTTGCATGTCACCAAATAAGTCGAAATAGTAGACGGTATCTGCATTTTTCGTAACATACGATGTACAGTGGGTGCCAGAACCTACAGCAACATCTAAATTCACAATATCACATTCACCAGTTTTCCACATTGTCTTCGGTCACGAATCCCGCATAAACGCACCACGGAGTCTTGGAATGTTGAATTTTTTTCTAACAATCTTAAGATTATCAGTATTTGTGAGTGGCCGATCTGCTAATGGACATTTCGTTTATTTCTGAATAGACCAAGCCCTTTCCTGTACGGTTTCAAGTATGCTCCTTTTCCGATGGCTGTGTCTTCCATCACGCTGCGACGTCCTCCTGCTGCTTCTAACTGCGCTTGTGAGTTTCGCGCGTTCTTGACTGTCCGAGCAATAGCTGCAACAGCACAGTCGAGGGACCCTACCACTGAGACGGCTTTTGTGTCGTCGTTGCCACTGTAGAATCTTGTACCGTGGGAATCAAGGAGAGGATGTTGTTTGGTGACCAGTATCCTTTTTCTACAACACAACTGCACACGTGTAATAACAGGGTTCTTTATTTACCAGAACAGAAAGCTACTTATCTTTAAGCTAGTCCATGTGTTGTGGTACAAGCTCCTCTGTAATAGTCCACGTTAGCCTCACTGCTGGTGGAGTAAATGTCCCACTATAAATAGTACACTCTCGTACCCGATGACGTGAACTGACCGACGCCGACTATGACAGTGACTGAGACTTAGAATTGGGCTGTAACTGGGCTGACTGTCTGTGACCGACTGACTGGTCTGCAGCGGCAATCTAAATACTGGGGGTCGAGAGGGCGTTGCTGGCGCATTGCTTGCGAGTCTGTCTTTGGCCTCTCTCCTGATAGGCTCCATTGATTCAGCGCCTATCATCGATCTTCTTACCACCTCTTTGCCATCCGGTGTTCTGGCGACAGCTTACACCAGACATTCCTCCCCCCAAGATGCTGCACCGTCTTCACGTAGGGAGTATGCGGACGACAATGGGGGAGGAGGGGGGGGGGGGGAGGAGGCAGGACACTGGATGTAGAGATGAGCCAGGAGCCGTGACTGTGGAAGACTGCGTACTCCTGACCGTACCCTACTGTCTGGCTTGCGGGGCAACAGGAACGTCCTCCGGAATACTGGTGCCGGAGTATACGCCCAGGCCTGGGGGCGTGTCCTGGGGGCGTGTCCTGGGCTGATGACGGCGACGGCGATGGCGCGTCCGGGCCCAAAGGGTCGGCGAGCGGGGACAGTGCGGCGAGGGCATGTCGTCCATCCGCTGCTCCTGGGGAGCCCCGGTGGCAACAACGGGCGGCTGCGGAGGCTGTGCATCCCGTGACGCTGTGAATCTGCGGCAGGAAAAGCAGCAGAGTCACGGGGAAAATGACGTGCGCAAATTTGGTTCTGGTGGCGGCGCTGCAAAGCCTCGGGACCTGCAATAAAATACTCTGAAGAGCTAATGCGTTCCTGGATCACGCCGCTTTTCCAGCACTCACAGTTGCTGTGCGGCCCCAGATGCTGCGGTGGGTGCAGCAAGCGTAGCACCGTCCGATGGCGGCGGCCGTGCAGAAGTTCTGCCGATGATGGTCCGTCTCGTAGGTGACAGCGGTAGGAGTTGCAGCGCCTGGTCCCGTGTGTGGATTGTGCGGAGCTTAGCCGTCTGTTGCTTGAAAGTGTGTACAAAGCTTTCTGATTCTCCGTTGGACTGTGGGTGAAACAGAGCATTTGTTACATGACGAATGCCATAGTGTTCACAAAACTGTTCAAAATCCTGTGAAGTGAACTGCGTCCATTGTCCATCACAAGTACTTCTGGTAAACCTTCTATGCAAAATATGTAGGACATCGCCTGAAAGGTGCTACGTGATGTGGTAGAGTTCATATGCACCGCAAATGAGAACTTGCTGAAAAGAGTCTGCCACTAAGAGGCAACGAGTGTTCCAAAATGGTCCTGGAAAGCCAATGCGCAGTCGTTGCCATGGCGGTTGAGCCTAAGGCCGAGAGGAGAATGTCTGCGGCGGATCGGACTGGATTTCCGCCCGTGCGCGGCACTGGGACATCACCTGGCGTCCGTGCCCTGACAAGTACAGTGCCGTCGCGCTAATTGTTTATTGCGAATGAATTCCCCAATATCTTTGGTGGAGCAATCGCAGCACATCCTTTGGCAATACTTTGGGAATAAGCATATGCGATTGTCCATTGCCATGTTGAACTAGAATCACACACTGTTGAATTGAAGGTTATGCTGACGTGCAAAATATCGGCACACGACTGAGTTCTGGATACTGTTCAATGAACGAGGCCAAGACGTGCGAATGTAATGCAACAAAATCTTGAGATCTGGGTCCGCCTCCGTGGCCTGTGCAGTTTTTCTGTAGTTCAAGGGAAACGTTTCCAACAATTTAGAGTCCTGCCCATCGATTTGGCAACAAAATGCGGCAGATGCATCAAAGTCAGAGTCTGAGCCAATCCAATTGGAAGGCGACAGAGGGCGCCTACATGGCCATGGCTTTGCCGTAGGTCGGTACACAGTTTCATACTGATACCGCGAAAACAACAAAGCCCAACGTTGCAATTTTTGAGCAGTACGTGTAAGAATCGGTTTTGACGGATGAAACAAGCACTGCAAGGGCTTGTGGTCTGTCTCTAAAGCCGCGCGGGATTAGCCGAGCCGTCTGGGGCGCTGCAGTCTTAGACTGTGCGGCTGGTCCCGGGGGAGCTTCGAGTCCTCCCTCGGGCATGGGTGTGTGTGTTTGTCCTTAGGATAGTTTAGGTTAAGTAGTGTGGAAGCTTAGGGACTGATGACCTTAGCAGTTAAGTCCCATAAGATTTCACACACATTTGAACATTTTTGAACATCTGTCACTAAATAGAACTTGCGACCAAACAAATAGTGATGGAATTTGGTCACACCATACACAATAGCGAGAGCTGCTTTTCTATTTGTGACTAATTGCACTGAGTTTGAGTTAACAACTTTGAGGCAAAAGCAAATCTGTCTTGCACCAATTCTGTGCGAAAGCACAGCGCCGATCCCGTAGGAAGAAACGTCGACTTGCAAAACCACTGGCTTAGCAGGATCAAAATGTACTCAACATCTGTCACTACACATAGCATTTTTGTGTTTTTCAAATGCGTCTTGACAGTCTTTAGTCCACACAGAAGGTACATTTTTGCGACGCAAGCGATGTAATGGGGCCGCGATTTGAGCGCCATTCGGTATGAACTGAATGTAGTATGTCATCTTGCCTGGTACTGGCTGCAGTTCAGATACTTTTGCTAGGAACAGGCAGGTCACGGATTGCAAGCAAATGAGATTGAAAGGGGTCCACACCCTGACTTTTTATCACATGACCTAAGTACTGAAGTTCTGTTTGAAAAAATCACACTTTTCGTAGACGAATTTGAGTCCTGCTTCTAACAACACTCCATAAAGAGTAGGCCAATTGGCAATGTGTTCTTCTGGCGTATGACCTAAGACGACATATCGTCAAGGTAGTTTGAACAAAATGGCACTTTTGCAGTCAGCTGTTCCAAGTAACGTTGGAAAATGGTGGGTGCGGAACCACTGCCGAAGGGCGAACGCAAATACTTGAACAGTCCTAAGCGTGTATTTACAACAAACACTTTCTGTGATTCTTCATCCAATTGAATTGCAAGTAGGCATCACGCAAATCTATCTTGGAAAAGTAGCGTACTGCACCAAGCCTGTCCATGAGTTCCCCAGGGCGAGGTACTGTCTGTGTGTTGACTGTAGACTAGAAGTCAATACAATCAGAAGGCTTAGGCGACAAAACCAATGAACTTGCCCAGTAACTAGCTTGCATCGGCGCACTTAACTCCATTATCTTGCAATGCTTTCAATTCACTGGCTGCTTTGTCTCTTAAAGCAATTTGGAACGGGGCGAGCGCGGAAAAAATTAGGCTGTGCATTGTCTTTCAACGTAACATGCGCTACAAAATTATTTCCTTCTCCCATTCCTTCTGAAAATAGTTCAGGAAATTCCTTAAGCAAGCTACCGATCCTGTCTTTTGGTGCAAAAGTCCAAACAAATCAAATGCATCTAAACAGAAAATGTTGTCACTGTCTTTTGACTTCAACACAGTAAAATTCACTGTCCTAGTGAGAGATTTATAAGTGGCAGGCAAACTAAAACTGTCCGAGTGCTAGAATTTCTTGTCCGTTGCAAGCAGTGAGGTGCTTGCTAGATTTAGAAAGGCGTGGTGAGCCTAAATGTCCGTACGTGGCACGATTAAGCAAAGATACTGAGGCACCTGTGTCTAACTGAAAGTTCACACGACGGCCGCCAATTCGTAATGAGAGAAATAGTTTGCCAGAACGTCGCTGCACAACATTAGGGTGAGGAGGCACAGCCTTAACCTTACTTTTGTCAGAACATGTAGGTTTAAAACAAAACGTGCACTGCATGTACACGAACCTCTTTTTTCTAGGAGCGGAAAAAATTGGCGTTTTTGTGCCGTTATAAACAAACTGCATGGACATGAATTTTTTTCCCATACATGGAACACGTTGCGTTACGTAATGAGAGAAACCCAGTTCGCGCTATTCGTCCACGAGATTCAGAGGGCCATAGACACGGGTTCACAGGTAGATGCCGTGTTTCTTGACTTCCGCAAGGCATTCGATACAGTTCCCCACAGTCGTTTAATGAACAAAGTAAGAGCATATGGACTATCACATCAATTGTGCGATTGGATTGAAGAGTTCCCAGATAACAGAACGCAGCATGTCATTCTCAATGGAGAGAAGTCTTCCGAAGTGCCGGCCGCGGTGGTCTAGCGGTGCTAGGCCCTCAGTCCGGAACCGCGGGACTGCTACGGTCGCCGGTTCGAATCCTGCCTCGGGCATGGATGTGTGTGATGTCCTTAAGTTTGTTAGGTTTAATTAGTTCTAAGTTCTAGGGGACTGATGACCACAGATGTTAAGTCCCATAGTGCTCAGAGCCATTTGAACCATTTTTTTCTTCCGAAGTAAGAGTGATTTCAGGTGTGCCGCAGGGGAGTGTCATAGGACAGTTGCTATTCACAATATACATAAATGACCTTGTGGATGACATCGGAAGTTCACTGAGGCTTTTTGCAGATGATGCTGTGGTGTATCAAGAGGTTGTAACAATGGAAAATTGTACTGAAATGCAGGAGGATCTGCAGCGAATTGACGCATGGTGCAGGGAATGGCAATTGAATCTCAATGTAGACAAGTGTAATGTGCTCCGAATACATAGAAAGATAGATCCCATATCATTTAGCTACAAAATAGCAGGTCAGCAACTGGAAGCAGTTAATTCCATAAATTATCTGGGAGTACGCATTAGGAGTGATTTAAAATGGAATGATCATATAAAGTTGATCGTCGGTAAAGCAGATGCCAGGCTGAGATTAATTGGAAGAATCCTAAGGAAATGCAATCCGAAAACAAAGGATGTAAGTTACAGTAAGCTTGTAACTCTTCAGGCTTTCCCAGCGATCTAATGACATCTTGGGTTGTCGGGTGTTCTGCCGGATATCAGCGTCGTACTTGCACGATATTTCAGTCACGTAGCTCGAGACCTTCATCAGGTGCGACCTGAGACTGCTCCTCGAGTGGACCTGGTCCAGTATTTATGCCTATGGATTTCCCCCTCCACCAACGGCTGCAGGCGCTTCCTCTGTGGTCCACGCCCATTTCCTGTGACCTGCTGGAGCGTTGCTGCTCCGTTTTCCGTCCGCTGCGGTTCTAGGTGTTCCCTCTGCGGTCCGCGCCCACCAAACCCGCTCCTGGGGGTTTCATCTACGGTCTGGGGTACCAGGCGTTCCCCCTGCGGTCCGCGCCCGCTCACCACGACCTGTTGGAGCGTTGCCGCTCCGTTTTTCGTCTGCTGCGGCTCTGGATGTTCCCTCTGCGGTCCGCGCCCACCAGTCCCACTTCTGGGTGTTCCGTCTTCGGTCTGGTGCTCCTGGCAGTCCGTCAGGGGCTCGTTTACCATCTCCATGTCTCTGGTTCTTCTGTTTGTGTAGTGTTGCAGCTGGCCCCGTTGCTCCTTTAACAATTCCAGAGCCGGATCCCAGGCTCTGCTTAGCTGGTACCCTGTGTCACGATTCATAAGATCGTCAGCCATTTTAATCTCAATCGATTCTCTTATAACACTGTCCCAAAATCTGGGTGTTTGTGCTAGAATCTTGGTATCCTCATACTTCATGGCATGATCTAGTTCTAGACAGTGTTCAGCAATGGCTGACTTAGTCACCTGTCTTAATCTAGTGTGCCTCTGATGTTCTTTGCACCTGATCTCCACAGTTCTTGTCGTCTGGCCAATGTAGGACATGCCACATTGACAAGGTATATTGTAAATCCCTAGTTTTCGTAACCCCAGGTCGTCTTTGACACTCCCCAGCAGTCCCCCGATCTTGTTGGATGGACAGAAAACACACTTGATATTGTGTTTACGCAGGATCCTACTGATTCTGGCAGAAATAGAGCCAGCATAGGGCAGATATGCCACCTTCCTTGCTTCATCTTGGTCTTCTTCAGGAACCTGTGGTATAGTGGCTGGTCAGAGTGCCCTCTCAATTTGTCTGTCCATGTATCCATTCTTGGAGAAAACTGTTTTGAGACGTTCTATCTCTATGGGTAGATTCTCTTGGTCTGATAGGGCACGTGCTCTGTGGACCAAAGTCTTCGGAACCCCATTCTTCTGTGCAGGGTGGTGACAACTGCTGGCCTGCAGATATAAATCAGTGTGTGTAGGTTTTCGGTACACACTGTGGCCAATTGATCCATCTGCTTTCCTCTGGACTAGTACATCCAGAAATGACAGCTGGCCATTCTTCTCCAGTTCCATGGTGAACTTGATATTAGGGTGGCATGAGTTAAGATGTTCAAGAAACTCATTGAGCCTGTCCATCCCATGTGGCCAGATCACGAAGGTGTCATCCACATACCTAAAGAAGCATGTGGGTTTACATGTGGCTGTCTCCAATGCCCTCTCCTCAAAACTCTTCATAAACATGTTGGCAACCACAGGGGACAGTGGGCTGCCCATAGCTACACCTTCAGTTTGCTCGTAATATTGGTTTCTGTACAGGAAATACGTGGATGTCAGTGTATGACTGAACAGCTCCAACAGAGCACCATCAAATTTCTCTGCAATAAGTTCTAGTGAGTCCTTCAGTGGGACCCTGGTGAACAGCGATACCACATCAAAACTAACCATGATGTCCGAATCTGTGATGTGCAGTTGCTTGAGGCGTTGCAGGAAATCTTCTGAGTTGCGGATGTGGTGAATACATTTCCCCACATATGGAGCCAGGAGACCTTTCAGGTACTTGGCTGTTGTGTACGTAGGTGCCCCAATATTACTGACAATAGGACGTAGGGGCACACCCTCCTTGTGTATTTTAGGCAGACCATACAGTCTAGGTGGCACTGGCGCTTTTTCCCGTAGTTGTCTGATGATCTTATCGGGCATCCCTGTTTCCTTCAAGAGAGCACTAGTCTTCTTGGCCACCTTGTCCGTGGGGTCACACTCCAGAATTCTGTATGCAGGGTCCTCCAGAAGTTGGTGTACTTTCTCATCATAATCCACTCGCTGCAAGGTGACAGTGAAGTTCCCTTTGTCTGCTGGCAGTACCACAATGCTGTTGTCTTCCCGTAGTTTCTTGAGTGCAAGCCTCTCCTCGGTTGTGATGTTCGATTTCGGCGGCCTGGCCTTGGTGAGGGCCCTGCAGGTCTCTCGGCGGACTTCCTCTGCCACATTAGGTGGAAGTGTGGCTGCAACTTGCTCTACTGCACTGACGAAACCTGAAATGGGTACGTTTCTAGGGGTTGTAGCAAAGTTGAGACCCCTGCTGAGTACCTTTAAGGTTGTATCATCAAACTGTATGCTACTCAGATTCGTCACCGTGCGTGTCTCTTCCATCTGCTGTGCTTTCTTGCTCATGCGGTCAAACTTTGCAGATTGGCAAGATGAGGCATTCCCTCTAGCACACTCAGCTAAAGACCAGGAGGCACGGTCTACCCAATCCCAATCTTCTCTTGTTAAGGAGGCTGCCATGTACAGATGAATGTGTAACAGCTCCCTGGCCACCACATCTTACCTGTGGCGCATATCTCGAATCCTCTCTCTCACCAGTGCCATGCTAGCTCTGCGTTTTATCTTGTTCGCCGCTCTGGAGTTAATGTGATGTTTAATTCTGGCAAATACTGGTACCACCTCTGCATCTCGACACCTCAGCAAAAAACTGAGAGAACTCAGCATCTTCCCTTTCTTCTGCCGTAGCTTGTCCAGCTTCTTGATATTCTGATACATCTCCTCCCCGTAGAGACTTTTGATGTAACTCTTCAGGCTTTCCCGGCGATCTAATGACATCTTAGGTTGTCGGGTGTTCTGCCGGATATCAGCGTCGTACTTGCACGATATTTCAGTCACGTAGCTCGAGACCTTCATCAGGTGCGACCTGAGACTGCTCCTCGAGTGGACCTGGTCCAGTATTTATGCCTATGGCCTTCCCCCTCCACCAACGGCTGCAGGCGCTTCCTCTGTGGTCCGCGCCCATTCCCTGTGACCTGCTGGAGCGTTGCTGCTCCGTTTTCCGTCCGCTGCGGTTCTCGGTGTTCCCTCTGCGGTCCGCGCCCACCAAACCCGCTCCTGGGGGTTTCATCTACGGTCTGGGGTACCAGGCGTTCCCCCTGCGGTCCGCGCCCGCTCACCACGACCTGTTGGAGCGTTGCCGCTCCGTTTTTCGTCTGCTGCGGCTCTGGATGTTCCCTCTGCGGTCCGCGCCCACCAGTCCCACTTCTGGGTGTTCCGTCTTCGGTCTGGTGCTCCTGGCAGTCCGTCAGGGGCTCGTTTACCATCTCCATGTCTCTGGTTCTTCTGTTTGTGTAGTGTTGCCGCTGGAGCAGCAACGCTCCAGCAGGTCACAGGGAATGTGCGCGGACCACAGAGGAAGCGCCTGCAGCCGTTGGTGGAGGGGGAAGGCCATAGGCATAAATACTGGACCAGGTCCACTAGAGGAGCAGTGTCAGGCCGCACCTGATGAAGGTCTCGAGCTACGTGACCGAAATATCGTGCAAGTACGTCGCTGATATCCGGCAGAACACCCGACAACCCAAGATGTCATTAGATCGCCGGGAAAGCCTGAAGAGTTACATCAAAAGTCTCTACGGGGAGGAGATGTATCAGAATATCAAGAAGCTGGACAAGCTACAGCAGAAGAAAGGAAAGATGCTGAGTTCTCTCAGTTTTTTGCTGAGGTGTCGAGATGGAGAAGTGGTACCAGTATTTGCCAGAATTAAACATCACATCAACTCCAGAGCGGCGAACAAGATAAAACGCAGAGCTAGCATGGCACTGGTGAGAGAGAGGATTCGAGATATGCGCCACAGGTAAGATGTGGTGGCCAGGGAGCTGTTACACATTCATCTGTACATGGCAGCCTCCTTAACAAGAGAAGATTGGGATTGGGTAGACCGTGCCTCCTGGTCTTTAGCTGAGTGTGCTAGAAGGAATGCCTCATCTTGCCAATCTGCAAAGTTTGACCGCATGAGCAAGAAAGCACAGCAGATGGAAGAGACACGCACGGTGACGAATCTGAGTGGCATACAGTTTGATGATACAACCTTAAAGGTACTCAGCAGGGGTCTCAACTTTGCTACAACCCCTAGAAACGTACCCATTTCAGGTTTCGTCAGTGCAGTAGAGCAAGTTGCAGCCACACTTCCACCTAATGTGGCAGAGGAAGTCCGCCGAGAGACCTGCAGGGCCCTCACCAAGGCCAGGCCGCCGAAATCGAACATCACAACCGAGGAGAGGCTTGCACTCAAGAAACTACGGGAAGACAACAGCATTGTGGTACTGCCAGCAGACAAAGGGAACTTCACTGTCACCTTGCAGCGAGTGGATTATGATGAGAAAGTACACCAACTTCTGGAGGACCCTGCATACAGAATTCTGGAGTGTGACCCCACGGACAAGGTGGCCAAGAAGACTAGTGCTCTCTTGAAGGAAACAGGGATGCCCGATAAGATCATCAGACAACTACGGGAAAAAGCGCCAGTGCCACCTAGACTGTATGGTCTGCCTAAAATACACAAGGAGGGTGTGCCCCTACGTCCTATTGTCAGTAATATTGGGGCACCTACGTACACAACAGCCAAGTACCTGAAAGGTCTCCTGGCTCCATATGTGGGGAAATGTATTCACCACATCCGCAACTCAGAAGATTTCCTGCAACGCCTCAAGCAACTGCACATCACAGATTCGGACATCATGGTTAGTTTTGATGTGGTATCGCTGTTCACCAGGGTCCCACTGAAGGACTCACTAGAACTTATTGCAGAGAAATTTGATGGTGCTCTGTTGGAGCTGTTCAGTCATACACTGACATCCACGTATTTCCTGTACAGAAACCAATATTACGAGCAAACTGAAGGTGTAGCTATGGGCAGCCCACTGTCCCCTGTGGTTGCCAACATGTTTATGAAGAGTTTTGAGGAGAGGGCATTGGAGACAGCCACATGTAAACCCACATGCTTCTTTAGGTATGTGGATGACACCTTCGTGATCTGGCCACATGGGATGGACAGGCTCAATGAGTTTCTTGAACATCTTAACTCATGCCACCCTAATATCAAGTTCACCATGGAACTGGAGAAGAATGGCCAGCTGTCATTTCTGGATGTACTAGTCCAGAGGAAAGCAGATGGATCAATTGGCCACAGTGTGTACCGAAAACCTACACACACTGATTTATATCTGCAGGCCAGCAGTTGTCACCACCCTGCACAGAAGAATGGGGTTCTGAAGACTTTGGTCCACAGAGCACGTGCCCTATCAGACCAAGAGAATCTACCCATAGAGATAGAACGTCTCAAAACAGTTTTCTCCAAGAATGGATACATGGACAGACAAATTGAGAGGGCACTCTGACCAGCCACTATACCACAGGTTCCTGAAGAAGACCAAGATGAAGCAAGGAAGGTGGCATATCTGCCCTATGCTGGCTCTATTTCTGCCAGAATCAGTAGGATCCTGCGTAAACACAATATCAAGTGTGTTTTCTGTCCATCCAACAAGATCGGGGGACTGCTGGGGAGTGTCAAAGACGACCTGGGGTTACGAAAACTAGGGATTTACAATATACCTTGTCAATGTGGCATGTCCTACATTGGCCAGACGACAAGAACTGTGGAGATCAGGTGCAAAGAACATCAGAGGCACACTAGATTAAGACAGGTGACTAAGTCAGCCATTGCTGAACACTGTCTAGAACTAGATCATGCCATGAAGTATGAGGATACCAAGATTCTAGCACAAACACCCAGATTTTGGGACAGTGTTATAAGAGAATCGATTGAGATTAAAATGGCTGACGATCTTATGAATCGTGACACAGGGTACCAGCTAAGCAGAGCCTGGGATCCGGCTCTGGAATTGTTAAAGGAGCAACGGGGCCAGCTGCAACACTACACAAACAGAAGAACCAGAGACATGGAGATGGTAAACGAGCCCCTGACGGACTGCCAGGAGCACCAGACCGAAGACGGAACACCTAGAAGTGGGACTGGTGGGCGCGGACCGCAGAGGGAACATCCAGAGCCGCAGCAGACGAAAAACGGAGCGGCAACGCTCCAACAGGTCGTGGTGAGCGGGCGCGGACCGCAGGGGGAACGCCTGGTAGCCCAGACCGTAGATGAAACCCCCAGGAGCGGGTTTGGTGGGCGCGGACCGCAGAGGGAACACCTAGAACCGCAGCGGACGGAAAACGGAGCAGCAACGCTCCAGCAGGTCACAGGGAATGGGCGTGGACCACAGAGGAAGCGCCTGCAGCCGTTGGTGGAGGGGGAAGGCCATAGGCATAAATACTGGACCAGGTCCACTCGAGGAGCAGTCTCAGGTCGCACCTGAGGAAGGTCTCGAGCTACGTGACCGAAATATCGTGCAAGTACGACGCTGATATCCGGCAGAACACCCGACAACCCAAGATGTTACAGTAAGCTTGTTCGCCCACTGCTAGAATACTGCTCAGCAGTGTGGGATCCGTACCAGATAGGGTTGTTAGAAGAGATAGAGAAGATCCAACGGAGAGCAGCGTGCTTCGTTACAGGATCATTTAGTAATCGCGAAAGCGTTACGGAGATGATAGACAAACTCCAGTGGAAGACTCTGCAGGAGAGACGCTCAGTAGGTCGGTACGGGCTTTTGTTTAAGTTTCGAGAACATACCTTCACCGAAGAGTCAAGCAGTATATTGCCCCCTCCTACGTATATCTCGCGGAGAGACCATGAGGACAAAATCAGAGAGATTAGAGCCCACACAGAAGCATACCGACAATCCTTCTTTCCACGAACAATACGAGACTGGAATAGAAGGGAGAACCGATAGAGGTACCCAAGGTACCCTCCGCCACACACCGTCAGGTGGCTTTGCGGAGTATGGATGTAGATGTAGATGTAGATGTAGAGATCCTGTTTTTTATGGCGAGCAAAACTTCTAGGGGAAGACTTCACTAAATTTACAGGATTGTTTACATGTCTAAGTGGCTGTCCGCGCGGCTGTGTACGAGCTCGTTGTTGTGGCTGCTCGGAGCGGTCGCGAGCAAGGGGCGACTTGACCCGACAAATCAGAGCTTGGTCAAAGTTATGGTCCTCTATGGCACCCGAGTGATATTGATCTAAGATTTGCAATACTTGGGAAAGTGATGGATCAGAGTACTTAAAGATCTGTTCTTGTATTCTACTATCTGCGACACTGAATGTTATTGTATCTCTAATCATTAATTCACTGTAAAAGTTGCCACAACTACACTTAAATTTACACTTCCTAGTCATGCCCTTTACTTCTGTGTACCACGGGCGGTAGCCTGTTCAAGTTTTTTCTGCAAGCGAAACACTGATATCTGGCTGCAGCTACTTGGACTTGCTGGTCATAATATTGAGTTAATGCAGCGATTACTTGCTCGTAACTGAGTTTGTCGGGACGCAGTCGGGAATAGTTTTTGTATTAATCTGAACACTGGGGACCCTGCAATCGGGAGAAAGTATTTTAGCTTTATAGTGCCTTGAACTCGATGACTTGACAATGTGTTTGGAAGTGTTACAGGTATTCGAGGCATTATTCTTCGGTGTCGCTAAACTGCCGGAATGTTGGTACGCTTGTCAGCGGTACTTGTTGGTCTGGTCGGTCGATCGGTTGCGGCTGTGGGGTCGGTGCACCTTGTGCAGCCTGAAGTTGTTGTACAGTCATCAGCAAGGCAGCAATTTGTTCGTTCTGAAACTGAGAAGCTAGTGTCAGGTCCATCACATTGGCCATCGGCGGCTACGGCGCGGGGGCAGGTGGTGCAGGGTGCGTAGGAGCCACGGTTTACACAAATATGTCACAGCAAAAAGCAAGCAAAGTCTTTGGAAAGGGAAATTTGACTACTTCTGTGGCTCCCCTCCCGGAATACAGGGAAGAACACAACAACAAATTAGCAAAATGCCACCCCTGCAAGCTAAAACATCAGAGGATCTGCACTGAATTACCCTCATTGCCACTTTTGTGTCGTCGTTGCCACTGTAGAGTCTTGTACCATGGGAAGCAAGGAGAGGATGTTGTTTGGTGGCCAGTATCATCCTCCTGCAACACAACTATGCACATGTATTAACAGGGTTCTTTATTTACCAGAACAGAAAGCTACTTATCTTTAAGCTAGTCCATGTAGTACAAGCTCTTCTGTAACAGTCCACGTTAGCCTCACTGCTGTTGAAATACAAGTCTCGCTATAAACACTACACCCTCATATCCAGTGACGTGAACTGACAGACGCCAAATAGAATACTGACTGAGATTTAGGCTGCGACTGTATCTGATTCTGTCTGCATCTGAGCTGGCTGTCTGTGACTGCCTGGGGCCTCTGGTACGCGGCGGCGATCGAAATACTGGTGGTCGAGAGGGCGTTGCTGGCGCATTGCTTCCCAGTCTGTCTTTGGCCTCTCTCGTAATAGGCGCGCTCGATCCACCTCCTATTATCGATCTTCTTACAACCTCTTTGCCGTCCTGTGTACTGGCGACAGCATACGCCAACACAAGAGTGGAGAGGGCTGGAATGATGGATGGAAGAAAACCACCAGACGTCTTGGGTATTGGTAGAACCAATCCTCTTCTTCTTCCTGCTTTGGAGCGTTTTTAGCTGCATACATTGCTGTCACGATACAGTTCTTCAAGCAGCTCTGCTTCCCACCCTTCTTATTGTTCTTCTTTGGTGCACGAAGTTCAGCATTCATAAGTCACTTGAAATTCATCACTCCTAACCCAACTTAATTTTTTCACGCGTGGTTTCATCAGCTGCAAATGATGCAGCGTGTCACCTTATACCAATATCCTTTCTTCTGCATATTGCCTTAGCCTTATCAGCTATAATTCTATCTGCAATGTGACAACTTGGGAGATCTATATTTGCAGCATATGCAATGTCGTGTTCCATACAAGTTTCGTCGAGCAGATTAATCCCCTTATTACCTCATGCCAAGCGTTTTTGAAGCTTTGTTCCAGCTCCACAGTAGTTATACCCTGGAATGTGTAATTCCACTGGCAGTTTGTCTAGGATACCACCACCTCCCATAATGCATCTCGTAGCACGCATGTTACGCTACTGCGGTGGTCGTGGACTGCGCACCCCATTATACAGCAAATCGTTAGCATCAGACCAACTGTTCTGTGCTGCAGGAAAACCAAGCTATTTGACTAGCGCTCTATTTCCCCATACCTTATGACTCTCTCCACAAGAAACACATCCGGTTCTGAGCTTTTCTGCAACTCCCCCTTTCAAAAGCAACCTGCAATTTCTTCACCTTTACTATCCTTCAAGATATAAGTTCTTTGCACCTATGAGACTGTAAATATCTCTGTTGACCAGTTTGATAGATATGATTTCTCAAATTCTGTCTTGTGTTATGAGATACATACCAAATCACCTACATTAAATTTATGTTTGCGTGGATCCAGCATTTTAATGCGATAGTACAGCGTATCCATGAGTCTTTATCACTAACGTCGATTGATTTAATTTTTATTGTGCTATGTTTGGTTCTATTATACTGAGCAAAGATAAAATGCATCCACATTTGACCTTTTACTGTTGTGTTCAGACACTCCACAGTACTCACCTTCAGGTGGGTGAATGTTGAGTAGTGATGTATTCCATACCGCTGCATCACTGTCTTGAAATATCTATTGTAAAACTCTCCTCCTTGATTGGTTTGGAGGTTGTCTGGACATCGATTTGTCCCTGTCTGCAGCAAACGCTCAAACACATCTGCAACATTCCTCCCCATTTTTGTTTTAACAGATAATGCCCAGGCAGATTTGGAGTATGTATCAATAGCCATTAAAATATATTTAAATCCATTATCTTCATGTGAATATTCCCTCATATCCCAAGATCAGCCCACCATAAGTCATCCAAACCTTTAACCATAACATCCCTACGAAGGTAAGTTTTGCGTGATGGTTTGTCCAGTTCTCGAACTACTATCTCCAAACTTATTCGATGATACCTCTAAGCATAGAGATTACTGGAAGAGCCTCATTCGAATGAGCTGTATTACCTGAAGCAGCTGATTCCATGAGCAGCCGTAGTCGATCTATTAGCTCGTTTGGATGGTCATAATACACTCCTGGCCATTAAATTTCCTACACCACGAAGATGACGTGCTACAGACGCGAAATTTAACCGACAGGAAGAAGATGCTGTGATATGCAAATGATTAGCTTTTCAGAGCACTCACACAAGGTTGGCGCCGGTGGCGACACCCACAACGTGCTGACATGAGGAAAGTTTCCAGTCGATTTCTCATGCACAAACAGCAGTTGACCGGCGTTGTCTCGTGAAATGTTGTTGTGATACCTCGTGTAAGGAGGAGAATTGCGTACCATCACGTTTCCCACTTTGATAGAGGTCGGATTGTAGCCTATCGCGATTGCGGTTTATCGTACCGCGACATTGCTGCTCGCGTTGGTCGAGATCGAATGACTGTTAGCAGAATATGGAATCGGTGGGTTCAGGAGGGTAATACGGAACGCCGTGCTGGATCCCAACGGCCTCGCATCACTAGCAGTCGAGATGACAGGCATCTTATCGCATGGCTGTAACGGATCGTGCAGCCACTCAACAGATGGGGACGTTTGCAAGACAACAACCACCTGCACGAACAGTTCGATGACGTTTGCAGCAGCATGGCCTATCAGTTCAGACACCATGGCTGCAGTTACCCTTGACGCTGCATCACAGACAGGAGCGCCTGCGATGGTGTACTCAATGACGAACCCAGGTGCACGAATGGCAAAATGTCATTTTTTCGGATGAATCCAGCTTCTGTTTACAGCATCATGATGGTCGCATGCGTGTTTGGCGACATCGCGGTGAACGCACATTGGAAGCCTGTATTCGTCATCGCCGTACTGGCGTGTCACCCGGCTTGATGGTATAGGGTGCCATTGGTTACACGTCTCGGTCACCTCTTGTTCGCATTGACGGCACTTTGAACAGTGGACGTTACATTTCAGATGTGTTACGACCCGTGGCTCTACCCTTCATTCGATCCCTGCGAAACCCTACATTTCAGCAGGATAATGCACGACCGCATGTTGCAGGTCCTGTACGGGCCTTTCTGGATACAGAAAATGTTCGACTGTTGCCCTGGCCAGCACATTCTTCACATTTCTCACCAACTGAAAACGTCTGGTCAATGATGGCCGAGCAACTGACTTGTCACAATACGCCAGTCACTACTCTTGATGAACTGTGGTATCGTGTTGAAGCTGCATGGGCAGCTGTACCTGTACACGCGATCCAATCTCTGTTTGACTCAGTGCCCAGGCGTATCAGGACCGTTATTACGGCCAGAGTTGGTTGTTCTGGGTACTGATTTCTCAGGATCTATGCATCCATATTGCGTGAAAATGTAATCACATGTCAGTTCTAGTATAATATATTTGTCCAATGAATACTCGTTTATCATCTGCATTTCTACTTGGTGTAGCAATTTTAATGGCCAGAAGTGTATACATACTGCAGGATTCCACTGTTCACTGCTTTATGCTCACTGTCAAAACTGTCGCCGTTGCTGCTGTTGTTGTTGTGGTTTTCACCATCAAGTATTGGTTTTATATTTCTTGTTCCTCTGGGTTTTTGTGATCTTACATCAGTCAAATGCAGTATTTCATGATATATTTCCCTATAATTAACTGACTAATTTATGGGTTTTTTCGTGGGTCTTAGGAAAATAAGATTCGTTAAGCCAGGTGTTTTCTCAAAGCGCCTATCACCAATCTGTACTGTGTCATCAGTTACATTTACAGGCTGTGTACCCAGCATGTACGGTCTTCCCCTGCTGACGCCAAATATCCTATCTGCATGGCCAGGTGGCATGATGGATAATGAATTCGTCAGTGGCAACACCATCTTAATAGTGTGGTTTTGTTTTTGCTGAGAACTGCCAGAGAGATCCAGTAACTGGCTGAAATATCTCTTTTAGGGTTTTCTTTCGATCCCTATACCTTAATGTTAGCAACCATAATTTCTCTCGAAGGGCTTTCTGTGCCTGAATGACATTCTGCTTCATTGACATCTCAGTGTATTCTAATCAGACGTCACTGCAGCGCGAGGCTTTATACATACGCTCTTCTCTCTCTTATTTGTGTCTGTTTCCCCTTTCCCCTTGTCAACAAGAAGGGGCTCTACATCTATTTCCCCCTCAATAGCCTCAACCTTTTCAGTTAAGCCCGTTACTGACGTACCAATTTCATTAACTAACTCATTTAATGCGTTGATCATACTCGGAAGAGTCTGACAATATGTCTCTAACCCCCTGTGCATACCTCCAACTTTATGCACGATAGTCTGAATTTTCCATGTATAAATATAAGCGAATGTTCTGTCTGTGTATACCCATTCTCTTCGGTTGGAAACTAGACGTGCGCACGAATTTGTCCATGGTACAGTGTATACTGACGTACTCACCTATCTTACCTGGCACAGAAACTCTTGGAAGTTTCTCCTGTACATATTATCATTCAGTTTTCTCGTTTTACCAATAGCGAGAAAACCATACTGTGAATGATTCCAGCAATCGGAACATATCTTTAAAAAATCATTGGTCGACATGTCAGTTCCTACATGTGCTTGGTAACTGTGTTTCCAATTCAGATTGTCTTGCTTGAAAGCTATAATGAGGTTTGCATTATCCATAACATCCGTTTCGGAATTCTGGAATATGTTTGGCTTAGATAAAACGCATCAGCACCCATATGACGACCGAAACAGAAATATTTTCGAATTTGGTCTTGGTTTTCCACAGCAACATCAGCAAATATGAAGACAGAGTTCAGCTTTACTTTTCCAAGTGGGGGGGATATCGCCGCTTTCACTGAACGTCGTGTATTTAACACCTTTTACACTGCACAATATCTCCTGTAATAGGTGATACTTATTCTGAAACAGTGTTTTTGAAAATACACAAATATGTTCAAATTGGACTCCATCTACGTGTATTATTTGTGTCATGAGGACATTAGTCTTGCCACAATTGGAAGGACCTACAATAATTGCTCGTATATTATCAGGAAGGAGTTTCTTCTTCTTCTTCAGGTCTTCTTTTGGATCTTCACAGGACCAGTCACCAACAACAAAGTCTTTGTGACGGGAATGTTTCACCCATTCCAACATGATACCGACTACGTCACGTACTGACAAGTAATGGGCATATATAGAAAGATACACTTGTAAGGATGCTAACAGTATGTGTATCCACTACAGCCCCATCACTTAACCAACTGATCTATATTGGCTACACAGAGAATCTTTACCCATAAAGAGTAGCTTCATCATTCATTTTGACAATGATTGGTGAGGAGGTATTTGAGGCAATTGTCTGCTGCTGCTTTATTATAGGTGCAGTACTGAAAATAATGATACTAATAAATCTGATACTCGGACCATAACGAGAGAGGTATAAAATAAAACACAAACACAGTTTGAGATTTTATATACACATTTTTTATTTAAATCTAGTACATCGGATGCAGTACCGGTATTTAAAAGTAATTAGTCTCTTTCTTTATCTTCTTCTTTGTACCTGTATAGTATTTCCCAAATAAAGATTTTTGATGTGCAAAAAATTCTGTGTGTATCTCCTCCAAACCGATGCGTAGCCCACAATACTGTAATTTTTCATACGGACATGCAACCTGTTTCTCTTTTGGCCACATATTCATGTGCAAACAAAGGTGCCACTAAAAATCATCAACTTGTTCACTATGCACAAGTAGAAAGTTTACAACATAGTTGTATGTCGAGCCTATGCTCGGCAACCAACGGCTCAGCGTCTTCAATGTAAGGCATAGCACAGCATCCACATTGTATAAGTTCATAACTGAGGCGTGCCATAGATAAACACTCCTGTCATCTGATTTTGCACATAGTGCAGAGTCATCATACACCGTTGTAATCGATAGTGTCATACCAGAATGTCTGGAGGGGTATGAGCTGGATAATACTCTATGGTCATCTGCTGATTGATTTAGTGCTCTGCATGACACATTACGTCCCAGTCGAACTCAGAAATAATCACTTTAATACCCTTCGACGCATTTTCAGTTTCTGTTCTCACACGCAAGCCCCAGTCGTGATGTGCTTCTATGTCCACATTCAGATGTTTTGTTCAATAAGGAGTTAAATTGTATGTACAACTGAAAAGAAAGGACACACTTGATACCTTCTTATCCACAGCATCTGCAATCTGTCCCTGGGATAGCACAGGGATGTTCTGCTGGGATGGGTACTATGTCGGTGAGCAATACTGTCCTCCATCTTGCTGTTGTTTAGGACCACGAGCAGCATTCGAGGTGTTGGCAGCAGACTGTGCATCCTCGCCACGCAAATCGATGAGTGGGAGAGACAATAACAGCTCCGTATCCTGCTCCAGCCAGTGGACTTTGTGTGGAACCATCCTATCCACAGCATCTGCACTCTGTTCCTGCACTACCATAGGGGTACTCTGACGGACGGATCGTGTGTTGGTGACCGGTACTCACCTCCATCTTGCTGTTGTTTAGGATCTCCAGCAGCATTGTAAACGTTAGGAACAGACTGGCCATCCTCGTTACCTAAATCGATGAGTGGGACAGACAACAACAGCTCTGTGTCGTGCTCCAGAAAGTGGGTTATGTGCGCTAAAGGATCCCACATGGTCGCTACTGGCTCAGACACGCTGGAGGTTGTTGCTGTCGCATGCCCAGAGATCGGTGCAGGTCTCAACAAGATGGCAGCTGAAGTTTCTGCAGGTCCAGACGTGGCAAAGGGCGACACGTTGGCGCTCGCCCCTGCAGTTTCGACAATTCGAAACTACTGATGAACAAAGAGGAGGAGAAAGCATTACATACAGACCAAGACATGAAAACAGTCAATAATAATAATGATATTGTTAACTACAGACAGAGATGTGATACAGGATACTTATCTGTCTGTCTTTCCCTGTTGTGCAGGGCTGTGGCGGATCTGGACTGCTGCTGACACTTCACGGTTCGTCTGCTGCTGGCTGACTGGGTGAGACAGAGGCCGCGGAGCTCCTGAGCCTGAGCCTGCCCTATGTCCCCTCTGATGACGTCACCAGATACTGTCATCCTATTGTCTCAAGCCTATCACGTGACTGGATTCAAGACTCCTATTTGTTTCTGCCCTTTTTTCCGGACTACCATGTTGGATTACGTCAGAGGAGGGGAGAGGGGGGGAGGGACAACAGTGTACTCTGGTGACAGTGTTGTGAACTAGGCCAGTTGGTCTCCAAACCTCAAGGTGAACACCTATGGGTAGGCAGTTCTAGCACAAGCATCTATGTGCGTGAGTACTGAAATGCATATGCACGCCATTCCAATGCGTTGCCATTATTTTTCGAAAAGTATTTTCCACAGACTCACCCGTTATTTTTCTTTCCACTCATTGTGTAGGAGACTGTGGTCACAGTCCCGAGCTGTGTGCTCGCATGTAGTACACTTATTAAATTCATCCCTGCTCATCACTAGCATTTCCTCAATTGTACACACGGATGCTTGTGCCAGAGGGGGTAAATATCCTGCCTCTTGCGCTTTGGAAGATTGACTGGACTTTTATCGAATGATCTACAGTCGCAGCACACACATTTATCACTGTGAGTTGCGAAGTGTAACTTAGCTGCATCCTGCTGCATCTTCATTATTTGACGAAGCATATTCATCTTCTTCATACATTTACCAAATATTATTGCCTACCAAATATCGTGCAGGTGGCTGTGGACACAGTCCTCAGCTGCACGATTACACCTAGTATACCGATCAAATTCCTCTTTCTCCAGTACAGACGTATCATCCACTGAACATGCAGTACACACAGTAAACTATTACGTCCGTCTCCCAGTCCAGCAGCTAGGCACAGACTGACTCCTTTCCCCATCATTTTTTCCCAGACCGCCATCTCGAATTAGATCATGGGAGTGGAGGCGCGGAGGGCCGACAGAGCCCTCTGGTGGTAGTGTTGTGAACTGGGTCGGTTGGACTCTGGATCTCATAGTGAACACACTGGATAGAGCCACTGTCTATGACAACTCAAATTGTTTAAATAAACAATGCATACAAAATAAAGACTTACATCCATCTTTTCGTATCCCACCTGGAAGGCGGCACGTGGGTAGGAATGGGGAAAGGTAATACAAGTCGGTACTGCTAGAAAATGGTTTACTGGAGCAAAAACAAGGTGACAAACGATTACATAACTTTGTAAGTAGGTGCGATGCTGAAGTGAAGTGTCCTGGCTGGCTGCGCCTGATCAAATGGGCTGAAGCAGTCGCGGAGCTCGTAGACCTGGACAGCACCGGCCAGAGGGCGCTGTCGTCGGCGTCTCTCGTAGTGCCAGGCTAGAGAGCGGACCTACGCTGTAGCATCGTAGCTATCGATACTACATCCCTCCCTGCTGAAATGACGCACCGTCGTGGAGTAGGGTTTCTGACGGCGGGTGGAGGGACCCAGGGGCGGCGCAGCTGAGGGCCGGACAGCAGAACTGCCAGGACGCGCTGTCCACCCGCGACCCCGAATTGCTCGCGAGGGGGCGAGGAAAACGCCCCTCGGAAAACCTGCCCAGGCCGCGCGCCGCTACTGGGTAAGCTCGGAGGAGGAGGAGGAGGCGGAGCAACGACCTCCGCGGGCGACGCCGGCGGCGGCGGCGGCGGCGGCGTGACGGCAGCCTCAGCGTCCATCGGTTCTGGCACTGCGGAGGAACGTGGCAGCGGCGGGAGGCGCCCGTCCGGAGCAGCTGACCGGACCGGCAGCGGCGACGACCGGAGGCACGCCCCCGGCGGAGGCGCCGTCGGTGGAGTCCTGGTCCGTGGCGCAGGAAGCTGCGAAGCCTCCAATTCTGCCGGAAAACAACCGGCGGCAGAAAACCGAGGACGGCACAAACGAATCTGGCTCCGGTGTCATTTGACAGTGCCGGAGAGACCAGAAATGGCAAATAAGGCGCGGCCGAACTGGCGAAGAATGCGCCTCTGCTCCCAGCGCTGCCTGCCAGAGAAGACGCGATAGAACACCAAATCGTGCGGCGCCGAGCCAGAACGAGGCGAAATAGCGAGAGCGTGCGGCGGCGGGTGCAATAGCTGCAGGAGCGACCGATGGGCGCGGCCGTGTAGCAGTTCCGCTGGGGAACGGCTGCCGCGCGGCTGAGAACGACAGGAAGCCAGGGAAGTCCAGAGCGCACACTCGCGGGAGTCCGTGGCGCGCAACTTGCCCGTCTGCCACTTAAACGGACACACAGAGCGGTCAGCCTCGCCGTTCGACTGGGGGCGGAAGGGGGCTGAGGTCAGGTGGCGAATGCCATTAACAGCACAGAACGCTTCAAACTCTGAGGACACGAATTGGGGGCCATTGTCGGAGACAATATCTTCAGGAAGGCCCTCAATGCAGAAAATAGACATCAGAGTCCGAATAGTGCTGGCAGATGTAGTAGAGGACATAGGTACAACAAAAGGAAACTTGCTGTACGCATCAATAACTATCAACCAGCGGGTGTCCCAGAAGGGACCCGAAAAATCATATGAACTCGCTCCCGAGGCACAGTAGGAGTAGGCCACTCAAAGCTGCGCTGGCGGCGAACAGATTGATGCTTCGCGCAAGAGCGACAGTTAGCAAGCAAATTCTCAATTTGTCTGTCGGCGACGACCCAAGTGCAGTGACGACGCGCTAATTGCTTCGTCCGCACTGTACCCTAATGACCAGCGTCCAGCAAACGGAGGATTTCCGGCTGCAACGAACGAGGTACAACCACACGAGAGGAGACTGATCATTGTCAGGTCGTAACAAGATAACACCGTGGTGTATAGACAAATTGTGACGTTGCGCAAAGTAACGTCGAACGAGTGAATCTCGAATCTGCGTAGCACATGGAGGCCATTGAGTACGAATATACTGCAAAAGAATCTGCAAAGAAGCATCGGCGGTTGTCGCGACAGCAATGCGACGAAAATCCACTGGAAAACCATCAGCTAATTCTTTATCTTGCGAATCAATAAACATGCAGGACAGTTCGGAAGAATCGAACACTTAGTCAGGACCGATAGGCAGACGAGACAAAGCATCAGCAGTGCCATGCTGGGCCGTAGGCGAAACAAAATTTCGTAATTGTAGTTGGACAAAAACAAAGACCAGCGTTGCAATTTTTGTGCAGTACGGGCCGGAACTGGCTTTCATGGGGGAACAACGACGTCAAAGGCTTATGGTCGGTGACCAAATAGAACTTACGACCGTACAAAAAAATCATGAAACTTAGTCACTCCATATACAATAGCTAAAGCTTCCTTCTCGATTTGAGAATAGTATTGCTGGGCAGAATTCAGCAATTTGGACGCAAAAGCGATCGGGCGATCGACAGAATTAATGCGGTGCGAGAGAACCGCTCCGATGCCGTGAGAAGATGCATCGACAGCCAAAACAACTGGTTTGGAGGGATTGAAAGGAATCAAACAGCGATCAATCAACAAACCAGATTTGTTGAGCTTGTGGAAATCAGCGTCACATCCCGAAGACCAAACAAAAGGAACGTTCTTACGCCGAAGGCGATGCATTTGGTATAAACCGAATATAGTAAGTGATTTTGCCCAACACAGACTGAATTTCTTCAAGTTCCTGGGTGCTGGCAAGTCTGTAATTGCACTGAGATGTGACGGTGAGGGGTGGATATCCTGTCCGTTAATCACATGTCCTAAATACAGAATCTCAGTTTGAAAAAATTTGCACTTGTCCCTGTTACACTTTAGTCCGGCCTGCAAAAGTACAGTAAACAAGGCACGCAAATTCTGCAAATGTTCGTCAGGGGTTCGACCTGATACAACTATATTGTCCAGATAATTCGCACAACCACGGACAGTGGCACACAACTGCTGCAAGTAAGACTGAAAAATAGCAGGAGCCGAAGCACAACCGAACGGAAGGCGGCGAAACTTGAACAAGCTAACGTGGGTGTTGATCACAAAATAGCACTGCGACTGTTCGTCGAGCGGAATATGAATTTTCCCGCACCAAGCTTATCAAAAATGTCTTCAGTACGCGATAAGGGAAACGTAGCTACCACTGTCTGCGGATTTACTGTAGACTTAAGGGCAGCACAAATCCGGAGACGACCGTTTGGTTTCTTCACTCACAGTATAGGCGAAGCCCATGGCGAAGCAGAAACAGGTTCAATGACACCACTGTCTTGCAAATGTGTAAGTTCAGCGGCTATGACGTCCCGCAGTGCGTGTGGTACCGGGTGTGCGCCCCGAAAAAATAGGCATGGCATTGTGTTTAACTACAACATGTGCTGCAAAGTCTGTGGCACAACCAAGGCCATCAGAAAAGAGTTCAGCATAATCATTGCACAGTGTGGCAACACTGCCTGCATGGTCACTAGCGTTGATGCAAAGTACATTGTCCTGAATTGCGAGGCCAAAGAGTTCAAATGCGTCCATGCCAAAATTGTTCTTAGCATCACTAGAGCGGAGCACATGGAAAGACACTGTCTGGGTCGTTGCACCATACGTGGTTTGCGAACTACACACGCCGAGCACTGATATCCCCTGTCCAGTAAACGCAGTCAGCGTGGAATGCGAACGACGAAGCGGGAGCGAACCAAGGAAGTCATACGTTGATTTGTTCAGTAAGGAAACTGAAGCACCAGTGTCCAGCTGCAGGCGAACAGAACGTCAACAAATGTTCAAAGTCACAAAAAGTTTCCTCGCATCGCTCTGAATGCGAGAGGAAGTGTCTGCCAAAACTTGATGCACACGACGAGCTGATGAAGCATGCGAAGCAGAAGGCTTTGAATAAATGGCATTAACGTCCATAGGCTGATGTGAATCTTGATCACGGCGGTTTCCGTTGTGGTGACGCCCACGCGAGGCACGCGAACGGGAGGCAAGTTGTGAATTAGTGTTTCTCTTACTGCACATAGCTTGTACATGTCCCTTCTAACTACAAAAATAACACCGTGCTAGACGGGATGGGCAACTGTCCCGTGGGTGGGCACGAAAGCAGTTCGGACATGATTTCAGTTTGTTAGAGGCTGCCTAGTTTGAACCATGCTTACGTGCGCGCGGGCGGCGCGGCGTGGCTGGCTTGGAGGGCACGTGTTGTGCCGCGCTAACAGTACACGCACCCGGGGTCACCTCGAACGCGGAAGCAGCCATGTCTGAAGTATCTTGTCTGTCTAGCAAGTCCACTACTTCCTGCAAAGACGGGTTTTTAAATCGGAGGATTTGTTCGCGGATGCGGTGATCCGCCACATTCTGCGCAATAGCGTATCTAATCATTATATCCACATGAGCAATTAAAATCACAACCAGAAGTTAGTCCCTGAAGGTCCGCCAACCAAGATTTATTATACTGAGTAGGGCCACGCCGGAGCCGAAAGAATTTGTAACGTGCAGCTACCACATTTACCCTGTCACGGAAGTGGGAGTTCAAGGCATCAATCACTTCGTCGTACGTTTTAGTTTCTAGGCGGGTGGTGGGAAACAATTTCACGGGCACACGGCACAACACAACAGCCGCGTTGGCAGTGAAAAAGGCAAGCCGCCCTGTACCTGGTATGTTGCAAGCTGCCAACTGTGCCTCGAGCTGGCCGATGTATTCTGGACAGCGCTCACAGTCAGGATTGAAGGCACGAAATGGAGGCGCCGTCGGCGACGGCGGCGCCGAAGTAGCTGCAGTTTGTTGTGTGGCCAGTCCATTTATGGCAGCAAGCAGCTGCGTCATTTGCTGAGCCTGAAAGTGGACAAGGTCGGACAGCAAAGCCTGTCCCTGGGGCGAAGCCATGGTTTACACAAATGAAAGCCTTATAGCGAATGGTGGGAACACCCATACACACAGGAGTATCACAAAAAAGTTAAAGCAGTACCGAGCAAAAAAGGAAATGATAGGAAAGGCAAAAAAAAAAAAAAATTTAGTCCCATCCTCGTCATGTGGGTAGGAATGGGGAAAGGTAATACAAGTTGGTACTGCTAGAAAATGGTTTACTGGAGCAAAAACAAGGTGATAAACGATTACATAACTTTGTACATAGGCGCGATGCTGAGGCGAAGTGTCCTGGCTGGCTGCGCCTGATCAAATGGACTGAAGCAGTCACGGAGCTCGTAGACCTCGACAGCACCGGCCAGAGGGCGCTGTCGTCGGCGTCTCTCGTAGTGCCAGGCTAGCGGAGCGGACCTACGTTGTGGCATCGTAGCTATCGATACCACACATCCCATCCAGCAGCACAGCACAGACTGAATCCTTTCCGCACCAATTTCCAGTTGGGAAAGGGGAGGGGAGGGGCGAGGCAAAGGGGCCTGGGCTTAGGTCAGTGGAGGTAGCCTAATTGACCTATTTTCCTGCCAAACTTTGAACTTCCCACCATGATGTCACTGTGATGTTGCCATATCTGTGGCTGCAGCCTTGTTCACATTTGGCAACAATGCAGACTGGACAACACTGTCTTTGTCCTACTACTCACAGTTGTGAATGTATGATGTTCTCCATATGTTTTCTTTTTAAAGACAGTCATCTCCTAGATTTAAAGGATATAATTTATGTCATGTGTATGTAGTTTCCTCTTATTGACAAACAGAATAAATCTAATGTTTGGAAATGAGTCTTTTTTCTATCTTGTACTGAACATCAAATTATTTTCCAAGTTCTGAATGAAGTTAACTTGTAAAGTAAGCATTCTTGGAGACTTTACTTTTGTGTTAAAAAGAGAGAATGAAAAAAGAAAGAAAAATAGAGAGAAGGAAAAAAGAAAGAAAAATAGAGAGAAGGAAAAAAGGAAGAGAAAGAAAGAGATAGAAAAAAGAGAGATAAAAGAAAGAAAGAAAGAAAGAGAGAGATGAAGAAAGAAAATAGGAGTGTGCCAAGACTGGTCATGCTGGGTTATTCGTATGCCCGGAGTCTGGACATAGACGTGGAGTGAGTACATGAGTTAGCAGAGCAATAGTGGGGCTAGGAAGTTTATGGGAGAGATTATTTATTCAAAATGGCGGCTGACTCCTCCCTGTATGGCGTCACACACCCTTCCACCCACTGGAAATGGTGGGAAATTTTGGTGGGAAAAAGGACAATTGGGTTACCTCCACTAACCTAACTCCCCCATCTTTCCCCCACTCCTATGACGTTACCCACCTCCACCACCATCCTGCCCCTCGAAACAGCAGGAAACACTCAGTCTCCATACAGGTATTGGATTAGTGTAACTAGAATATGTTTCATCAAATATAGAAGATGCAGTGGGCTACGTTGAAGCTACATTTCACAACTCATGTTGACAGAAGTTTGTGCTGGAACTATAGATCTTTCATGAAAATTCCATTCAGTCTTTCACAGCGCAAGAGGTGGGACACTCATCTGCTCTGATGTAGTCATCTTGTTTAGAATGTGTTCAACTGAGGAGATGCTGGTGACGAGCAGGGAGAATTTTAATTGGTGTACTACCTGCAAGCACCTAGATGAGGACTGCATCCACAGCTCTCTAATGAGGAATGGAAACGAAAGATAATGGATGAGTGTAAGAAGAATACTTTTCAGCAAATGCATTTTGCAACCTGTGCAGATCACTGTCTGTGCTGGTATTGTCTATCTTTTCTGAAATGTCCTGTCAATATGTCTAACAGACGAATGTGCATTCTTCACCAATAACCCAGACTGGCTGAGCTAGTTCACAAAACCTTCATGGATGGCGCTTGGAGTGGGATTTGCTCTGTCTCAAGGAGCCAATAGGAATGTAGCATTTTGTCCTCCTCACCTGGAAATTGGGGTGGGCCAATAGGAATGCAGGAATGCTACAGCCAGTCGGAATGGGTCAGTGCACCAGACTCAGTCAGTGGAATAGTACTAGCCATGAAATGTCAACAGCAGCCGAGATCCTCGTCCACCTCCATCTTGCGGAAGAAGTGGCAGAGTAAGTTCTCATTACATGTCTTTGCTACTGTTACACCACATAGTCGTTCTCTGTTCAACTCTATGTCTTTGTCTGTGGATGCTTATTGTTTCTTCTACTTTTCTGTTCAGAGGGATCCTGCTTGTTCAGACCAGCAGCACCACCTGGGTTGTCAGAACCTACAGCAACCTCCGTCATGACCAGACCAGCTGCAGTGGCAGCCAGCAGCTTGTTGGAATCTGCAACAGCATAGGATCCTGCAGTGCATCTGACTGCCATTTTGGAGCTGCGCAATGTGTTGTTGTTATCCATCCCAGTCGTCGATTTGTGCAATGAAGACACCCAGCCAGTCCCTAAATCTCTACCCCACACAATGCAGGTTACTACTGATCTCTGATATACGCACCATCCCACAAAAGTCTGGTGTTACTGCAAGGACAATGTGTAGATGTGGTGTGTGAGAAACAGTCAGTTCCTCCGAATGCTCTAAATCTATTCAGTTCAAGTTATAATGTAACAACCAGCGCCTCAAAGCGTTTAAATATTGGCATAAAAGCATCAGTGGACAGTGACTAATCTGTTGTGACAGAGATTGAAAATGCATCGAGAGGTGTTAATGTGAGTTTTATACAGTTAGAATGGGATGAACTGTGTAATGCAGGGCCCCACATTAATCGGAAGATGACCATAGAGTATGGTCTGTCCCACCCTCCACCGGAGATTTGCAGTGGTGGCCTGACACTATCAATAACATTACTTTATAATGGTACTGCACTCATGCTGAGATCAAGTGGTCGGTCCATTTATTTAAAGTGCTCCACCATTATAAACGTGTTTGGCCTGTGGATGGTGCTATCCATTGCGCTGGAAAGAGTGAACGGATAGCTCATTATGTTCAACATACATACAAAGATATTGTGTACTATCTGCAAGTGAAAAGTATGTATGCTGATTATGTACAACAGTGTTTCAATACAGTGCCAAAAGAAACCAAAGGAAAACCAACAAGTTTGAGAGAAATTCAAGCTGAATTCCAAACGTACATGCAAACTTTATTTGATAAATTCTGTACAGGACTGAAGGTGAAGATGGAGTCTGTTGATTTTTCCCCAGATGTATTGCATTCAAGGTAAGATCATTCAATAATAAAAACAATATGTAGATTACTACAAACTGTGATTTATTTCTTCTATACCTCTCATAATAATTATAATAATGTCACTGTTCTCTGTAATTTCAATGCAACTGTACCACCAGCCAGCTGTGTGAGTAATGAATCACACCAACATCTTGTCATTGTTAAACTATATGATAGACAACGCATACCATGATAGACTACATACAGGGTGGTCCATTGATAGTGACTGGGCCAAATATCTCACGAAATAAGCATCAAACGAAAAAAAGAAATAGAACGAAACTCGTCTAGCTTGAAGAGGGAAACCAGATGGCGCTATGGTTGGCCCTAGATGGCGCTGCCATAGGTCAAACGGATATCAACTGCGTTTTTTAAAAATAGGAACCCCCATTTTTTATTACATATTCGTGTAGTACATAAAGAAATATGAATGTTTTAGTTGGACCACTTTTTTCTCTTTGTGATAGATGGCGCTGTAATAGCTATGAACTATGTTCCCTCGGCAACTCACTACACGTTTATCATAATTCGCGCCACCAGAATCATGTAGTCGACATCGAGTCGCACATTCGATATACGTCGTTAGAGGCCCGGACGTTCAATAGACAATTACCCAAAAATGTTGTAATAATTGTATTTGTACATAAGAAAATATGACTTCAGACACATTAAATGGAATTTATTAACCAGTCAATTACGAATAGTTCAGTAGAAACATTTTTCCTTCGAATGAAAATATTAGAATATCTGCGATGTTATGTTCTGAAAAGACAAAATGAAAGGTAAATACTAAATAGTAACAACGACGTGGTACAGTTATTCATTTACCATACTTTTGCCAGCTATTTTCCCAACTAGCATCCTATGGTGAATCGACAATCGAAAATATCACGAGCAAAATGTGTTATTTCTTTCCGCTAAAAATATCTGGATGCAAATGTTTATGTTGTGATTTTTATAGGTGAGGGAAGTGACAGTGGCTTTTGTGCTGAGGAGGAGTAGAATCGGTGGGGTATACCGAGGTATGGAAAAATTTCAGATATGCTGTGTGAACAGCAAGTACAGATGTCCAAATTTTTTGTTGTTCAGTTGCGTAATGCCTGTTAATGTCAAAAACTCTTGATAGGAGACTTCAAACATAAAACAAAATTTGTGTGAAACATATTAACTAGCAGCGATGATTCATGCAAGTTCCCATGTAATCCCCGGAAAGTATGACATTTCTGGAAACCCATGTCTTCGTGAGTTTATTATACCTCGGGCTAAGGTTAGAAAATTAGCATTTATATAGAATTGACGATGACTTACGAGACAAGTGATGCTAAGCAAACCGCTTTTGTGATTACCATACCCTTGTGTTTTGAAAACATTGAACAATAAGCTAATGGAGTTTCACATCTCATGAATTTGTTGTTGTAATCTGGTTACTTTGGATATTGTCCGTGTTATGCAGATGTATTTATTAGCTGGTGAATTGGCATTGCGTGGTTATCTCTATATGGATTAATATAGCATGTGTTGTTAATGTAACATAATACACCAGTATTGCTGTTGCTGATAGAGTAGTTTCATTTTAAGTCCATTGATAAATCGTGTACACAGTGGTGACCCCTGTGAACTTGCGTACAGAATGCCTTCATTTCAAAGACCCCTCTACATTTAAGAAGGCGTACATTTGTGGGACATTAAGCTTGATATTGCTTTCTTCCACATAGGAAAGTCACTGATTACTATTGTGAATATCGGACATCAACTGGAAATAATATTTGGAAGGAAGATTAGGTGTCTCGTAGAAAGACAACACTGTTTGAAAGCATTACACAAAATATTCAGCTTACTGAGGATGAGAGAGAAGTACAGGGGGTAAAGTGTGTTAATGACAATCTAGATATAACAGCTAAATTAAATAAAACATGTCTGATTCTCAAAGGTGAGTTGGAAATTAGTGAAAGAAAATGTATTTATCTTTGTGACATGTTATATACAACAGGGAATTTATGACATATGATGAAATAGGACTGTGAAGAGATAACGTGTGATGTATTTTTGCCTGTTTACTTAGAATGAACTGAAGAAAGAACGTGAAAACAGCTGCTACTTTCATACAAAATTAGCACCTGTGACCATTTTAAAAGTTTTTTTTGATTAAAAAAAAATACACATTTGACATTAATGTGACATGAAATAGTTATGTTTGTGCCTGCAGACAGAAATATAAACCCTGCATTTTGCTGGAGGACCAAGAGTTTAAACGGACTTCAGTGAATCACTTACTATTCACAATTCAATGTCATTGTTTAGCATACGAGCTGAGCAGGCCATAAGCTTATGACAGCAAACTGGCGGAGACTGCATACATCATTGTTCTCACACCTGCAGCAGCGAGAGTATCGTTAGGCACCTGCGAACCTTGCAGAACTAGCACTCCTGAAAGAAAGGATATTGCGGAGACATGGCTTAGCCACAGCCTGGGGGATGTTTCCAGAATGAGATTTTCACTCTGCAGCGGAGTGTGCGCTGAGGAGAGCTTCTGTAAAGTTTGGAAGGTAGGAGACGAGGTACTGGCAGAAGTGAAGCTGTGAGTACCGGGCGTGAGTCGTGCTTCGGTAGCTCAGTTGGTAGAGCACTTGCCCGCGAAAGGCAAAGGTCCCAAGTTCGAGTCTCGGTCGGGCACACAGTTTTAATCTGCCAGGAAGTTTCATATCAGCGCACACTCCGCTGCAGAGTGAAAATCTCATTCTGGAAGCTCATGTTGGCTGTACCTTTATCTGGCTGAGGGATAGTTGACTATGGTTACAATAAGGAAATGACCTGGGGTGAGGCCTTGGGGTTTAGCAGGACTGTAAGATAGATCTGTGAGTGGGCAAGATTTCAAGCAAGCCTCAAATTGCAAGTCAGCATAGTAAACACTTTGATTGTTAGATCTATGATCCCATGATTTGTTTCAAGTGGAACTTACAATCAAACTATGGTGATGCTGGAAGAATGAAATGAAATGCTGGTTGATGCTTTCTTAATGTTGGATTGTTCTACTGATGTGACAGAGAACTTTAGCTCTTTCTTGTGACACCTTCTCAGATGCAGAAATGTTAAGAGGTGTGTAGCACAGGCCTTGAAGTGATTTTTTCTTCAAGCCAGCTTACCCTCCCCCCAAGGGCTGTTTTCTTGCATGTCTGCAGCAGACACTCACGATGTTTGACCAGCTAGGCTCTTCATTGTCGATAAACGGTTCCATATGTCTTTAAGTTTTCACACTCCCTCATAAACTCTGTGTAGCTTTCCTCACACTTTGATAGTGTTGCTAGTCTCTGTTCAGTCTGAGAGAAGCATTTTGATGCTGTGTGCAAAGAATCATTCAATTGATTTAACTCTTCATGAAATGGAAGATGGGCAATGAATCTGCCTATAGAATCCCTCCTCCCATGTTCAGCAAAATGTGCTTTGTACTGTTCCTCTTCTTTCATCACTGTAACTTGATGTAATTATTCTGTCTCGGAGAATTTCTTCAGAAGTATTTGAACGCCAGGACCACTTTTTACAAAGCGTGAAACGACAGGCTGCCTGTCCAGACTGGTGTGTTTACTGTTTGATAATGTTCTGATGTCCAGCCAAGTTCTGTCTCTTGAAGCACATGTGATCAGTTCCTCTGCAGATAGTCCTAGACATTTTAATGTGTGGACAAAATTCTACTGTTAGCATTACGTCAATCTTGTCAGATGGCAAAAACTTTTGTTCAGGATGTTCCATGCATTGGGCTCAGTTGTATGTTCGGGCAAGGTGTCATTTATCTTCAGCAAAACTAAGCATTCAACAGACAACAAGAAGATGCTTATGCAGAGCCCACTTGTACAGAGACACAATGTTTTGTTCCTGAGAAGTTTGCACCTATTCCTTAAATAAGTACTTTGCTGTGCCACCTTTGAAGTCTGAAGTGTTGTGTACATGCTTCTGATTTGAAGCATTACTGGGTAAAAGTGCGCTTATGGTGTGCACGTTCATAATTTCCTAGGGTTCATAAATAGCATTAGTTGGTATTTTATTCTATTGTCAATTTTTTTATTCTGTTGTCATTATTTTTTGGCAAAATCAGAAATAAAACATACTTAGGTTACTGCAATGATCTTGGGCTACGTTGCACATGAGTCTGTTATGGATATCAGATTAAGTGACTCTCATTGGCTACTATATACTGTCATGCAATTGGCTACAACTGTCAGAAACATATTGCCAACAGCGGGACACAAAGGAAGAGCTTAGCACTCCATAAGTGCACTTCAACCTGTAGTGCGAAAATCAATCTAAAAAAGCACAATAAGTTTTCCACTTGCCTCTACTGTCTTGCAGCTTTATTTTCACTGTTGGATGAAGCACTTGTTTGCCTGGTGTGACCTTCAGCGAACATCAACTCAATGTAATTGATTTATGTTTTGCCATTGTACGTGTGTTTGGTGTCATTTGTGCAGTCCTTCCTTATTCCACCTTGTGCGCGTTGTGATTCTGCGCATAGTGTCAGTCTCGACAAGTAGCACAGCCAACAGATTTGCAGTAGGAAGCCCTGTGATTACTTGTCAGACAATTGTAGCAAACGTTTTTCTGCACCACAATGTCTTTGGACTCTGTACATGTGGTGTGTCTGAATCTACTGCACTTGTGCAGCACATTAGGCTGATAGCACATGACACAAGCAGCACTAGCAGTGACATTAGTCTGTCTCAAATGCCTAAACTGTCTGGCATTGACGCACTGGGCTGTTTATTGTTGGGTGTGCCCTTATCTGGTGGTACTGTAGCCTTGACAATTTCTTATGATTTGCATTTGATTTCAAGAAATGTGCACTTTATTTGAATGTCAGGAAGCTCTTTGAGCTCGAATTAGCTTCAGATCCTGATCTTAGAGACTTGTCACCCCTTTCTATGAGTGGCTGTGACATAATTACATCTTGTAAAGAGGCATCTAGTTGTACTGCCTGCATATTGCTTGAAGCATCATTCAGTAGTACACGAAGTTCACTTGCACATATCTCTGTCATTGACAGTAGAAGTAACAGTTGCTTTAAATGCGCTGATGCAATCAATCGAGGATTGTTCTATCTATTGCAAACAAAGCAAAAGCTGCCTTAAAATTAGTGTTAATCATCAGAAGATGGTAGTTACATCGTGTGCTTCACCTGTTAATGAATTAAACAAATGATGACACCAATTTCTTCCAATTCCTTATGACTTAGGACGAGACTTACAAAGATGCCTGCATTGCATTACATCACTGTCAAACAATGTGGCAGTTTTGTGGCAGGCAACTTGGTGCTGTGTTTTTATACACTCAGAACAGACCCAGCATCTGGCAAAGAAAAAGACAAAGAGTAGCAATTCAGATGAATCACGCCAACACAGCGGACAAGGTTTCACCAGGTGCTGGATTCCATATTTTTGGAGTGTTCTTTCTCCTCAGCTCATATCTCTTTCTTTAAACAATTAAAGCTATGATTGCATGCACAGCATATTTCTCCATGATATTTGGCAACTGTTCTATCCTGACAGTAGTATGAGGTGTCCGGTATATACCTGTTACGCCAGATTTGTTCACAAACTTTGTCTCATGAGACTCGCTTTCTCCATTGAGCATGAAGTTACGAATTCCTTTCTTACAATTTTGTTCACTGTAGAAAGCTAATGCTAGCATGCAGCAGCAGAAGCAGCAGTTAGGATGAATGGAAATTACAGGAAGCAGCATAGCCAGACTGGATACTCTGCTTACAGAAGTGTCATGTCGGTGCTGTTGGTTGCATCTCCTTGCGGTTTCACGGAAAGTTGTCACTGCAGTTCTTCTGACAGATGGCTGCCACTGCATGTTGCTTCATTGAATTCATTGCAATCTGGTCCGGAAGAACCAAAGTGTTTGCATCTGCAGACAGAACATAAACCAAATGTGTTATCGGAGGACGAGGAATTTAAAAGGCATCAATTTTGGATCCATTCAGATTGCAGTGAATGTTGATAAGTGTTCACTTGATAAGAGAAATGCTTTCATCTACACAGCAGGCGACCATTCAGAGTTGGCATACAATGAATTGTGGAAAGTCTTGGTCACTATTAATTTGCATCTGAGACCTTCCACAGTTCATTGTGTGCCAAAATATACACATCCCCGTTCAGTGTATGAGACACATGAGCCACTAGCTTGTGGTAGTTGACTGACCGAGCCTGCATTCACAGCCATTCTCTTCATTGCAGCTGCAAATATACCATTAGGCACCCTTAGATTGGTGACCTGCTGAACATAGACGCTCGGGCACAAATAACTTCAGAGAGGGCAGCACTCTACAGTGACTATCAAATGTAGTGACCGAACAGTTATGTGTGTAAATGCTGCAGTTGAAAACAGAAACCAACGCAAGAGTTTCCAGCAAAATTAAGCCTTATAACTGAGGGAACAAGGCAAGCAGAATTATTTTGACTTTTACTTAACTGAAAATGTACCTGATTCCATCAGTTGGTACTTCAGTTTCATTAGATCCCATTAGGAAGCAGGGCCTTCAGGAGTATAGAAAGAAGGACCAGAGGGAAGTATGGTGCTATCAAAATTGAATGTTATTAAAGTCTTACATACTACTCATAAATACAACAATGAAATTTAATAAAATTAACAGGAAAGCCATGGCTAGGAGAGAAATTCTGGAACCTACTATTTTCTCAATTGTACTATCTTTTTCTCTACTATTGCTTGCTTAATTAGCATGAAAAGATATCCATTACCTGTAAAATTGAGGTAGGGTTGTTGGCTGTCACATAGCTTCGTGTGTTGAAATTACGGCCACTTCCCAAAGTAGGAAAAACTATCAACAAGCTATAGAACTATCAGTTCCGTCCACAAGGATTAAAGATGGGTACATCCACATCTCCATCTACATGGCTAGTCTGCAAGTCACACCTAAGTGCTTGGCGGCAGGGGATCCATTGAGCCACCTTCACACTAATTCTCTGTTATTCCACTCTCGGACAGTGCGTGGAAAATACAAACAGCTATATCTTTCTGTGCAAGCTCTGATATCCCTTATTTTACTATCATGATTGATTGTTTCTACCTATGTAGGTTGGCATCAAAAAAATATTTTCATATTTGGAGGAGAAAGTTGATGATTGAATTGTCGAGAGAAGATGCTGCTGCACTGAAAAACGCCTTTGTTTTAATGATTTCCACCCCAAATCCTGTATCGTGTCCGTGATGCTCTCTTTCCTCTTTGTTGATGATACAAAATTTGCTGCCCTTCTTTGAACTTTCTGGTTGTAGTATGTTAATCCTGCCTAGTAAGCTTCCCACACTGCACAGCAGTACTCCAAAAGAGGGCAGACAAGTGTAGTGCAGGCAAGGCAGTCTCTTTAGTAGATCTGAGTGTTCTGCCAACAAACCATAGTCTTTGGTTCGTCTTTTCCATAATATTTTCTGTATATTCTTTCCAATTTAAGTTGTTCACAACTGTAATTCCTAGGTATTTAGTTACAGCTATGGCCTTTAGATTTGATTGATTTATCATGTAGCAGAAGTTCAACAGATTCCTTTTACCACCCGTGTGGATAACCTCACAACTTTTCATTATTTAGGGTCAACTGCCAATTTTTGCACCATGCAGATAGCTTATCAAAATCATTTTGCAATTGGTTTTGATCTTCTGATGACTTACCTAGACATTAAATGACAGCATCATCTGCAAACAACCTAATATGGCTGCTCAGATTGTCTCCTAAATCATTAATATAGATAAGGAACACAGAGGGCATTTAACACTACCTAGGGGAAAGGGAGAAATCAATTCTGTTTTATTCTATGACTGTCCATCAGTTACTATGAACTGTGACCTCTCTGACAGGAAATCACGAATCCAGTCATGTAACAGATGAATAATCAGTTAGTGTGCAATTTTATTACAAGCTGATTGTGAAGTACAGTGCCAAAAGCCTTCTGGAAATCTAGAAATATAGAATCAATTTGAAGTCACTTGTCGATAGGACTCAACACAAAGGTTAGATTTGGGAAGGAGTAGGAGGTCGAGAGTATCATATGTTTTGAAGAAGAGGAGAGCGAAGATGGAGGGTAACTGATAGAAAGGGTTAAGGTAGTACATTGGAAAACACTAAGCTAGCATCAGTCCAGAAAGGACAAGGTAGAATGAGAAGTAAAGCTGGATTAAGAGGAAGAGAAATGAAAAGTAAAATGAGTAGAGGAATTAAGAACTGGAAGGAAAGCAGAAAAGACATGGCAGGAGAGGGAGGGGGGGGGGGAGGAGGAGTAAAACACAAAGGTACAGAAAAGAAAATAGAAAGAGAAAATAACTGAGTAAGTGTGAAATATTATATATTAAATAAAGACAGGGCAAATTTACTAATGTAAAGAGGGGAGAAAAGGGGGGGGAAGGGCCTAAATTGAGGTTAACCCCAGGATTTTGGCAGGTGTAGGAATATGTTGGAGAGCAAGTTCCCTTATCTGGAGTTGAGGGGAACCAGTATGGTGTGCTGTGCTGTGTATAGCTACTCAGGCGCCACACTGTACTTGGTAATGGGGTACTGCATGCTCCTATCTGGGCCGAACTGCAGAAAATCTTCAAAAATCTCTAGGTCCATCACAACTGCCTACTTGGAACTCCTTAACACTTCCTGGCTCATGCATCCTTAACTTATACCTGCTTCCATAAATACCGACCACCTCAGCTGGCACATTGTAATGAACTTCAAACTGCCTACAGAAAGCACCTTCAATCCATCAGAGCCTCTCATCCTACATGAACATGCCAACCACTTCCTAGAATGCATGAGCCCACATCTGTTCCTTTCCCACCTGGATCCCTCTCTTCCGTCTGACTCTGAGTCTTACGCTGTTGACTGTTAATGCTGGAACACCACAAAGGCGGCATGTGACAAATGTCAAACAGGCTTGAAATGTACTATATGCTTGGATATGCAACAGCATAGGTAGGAGTAATAACTACTACACCAGATATACACAAAGAAAGATTACCCACTGGGTTTCTCATTAGGAAATACCATTCAGTTAGTTTGATTTGGAGAAGATCATGTTGTGCCACATGTAAAAAGGAGAGGCAGGACAGGAATGGCACCTGTCATGACTGCCGTTTACAGTTACAGGATATTGCTGGGGGTTGGGTTGTTTGGGAAAGGAGACCAGACAGTCAGGTCATCGGTCTCATCGGATTAGTAAAGGACGGGTAAGGAAGTCGGCCGTGCCCTTAGAAAGGAACCATCCCGGCATTTGCCTGGAGCGATTTAGGGAAATCACAGAAAACCTAAATCAGGATGGCCGGACGCGGGATTGAACCGTCGTCCTCCCGAATGCGAGTCCAGTGTCTAACCACTGCGCCACCTTGCTTGCTCCTGACAGTCGGAATCCTGCAACTGCTGTGGGGGAAATGAAATGGACGGCTTCAGGAAGACGAGGACGGGATACTGTACTGAACCAGTTACTCCGCACGATTGATGCTCTTGTTGACAGACGCATCATTCACTTATCCGTATTGCCGAGTCACATGCTATGAGCTTATAAATGGGTTTGTTTTCAGCAGAACACGTATTTATATTGTCATATATCTAAAAACAAAGATGATGTGACTTACCAAACGAAAGCGCTGGCACGTCGATAGACACACAAACAAACACAAACATACACACAAAATTCAAGCTTTCGCAACAAACTGTTGCCTCATCAGGAAAGAGGGAAGGAGAGGGAAAGTCGAAAGGATGTGGGTTTTAAGGGAGAGGGTAAGGAGTCATTCCAATCCCGGGAGCGGAAAGACTTACCTTGGGGGAAAAAAGGTAAGTCTTTCCGCTGTGTAAATCACAATATCCTTTTAAGTAAACTAGAATATTATAGTGTAACAGGAAATGCTGCAAAATGGTTCAAATCTTATATCTCTGGCAGGAAACAAAGGGTGTTATTAGGAAAGAGACATGTATCAAGCTATCAGGCATCATCCAACTGGGAACTAATTACATGTGGGGTCCCACAAGGTTCCATTTTGGGGCCCTTACTTTTTCTTGTGTATATCAATGACCTTTCATCAGTAACATTACCAGATGCCAAGTTTGTTTTGTTTGCTGATGATACAAACATTGCAATAAATAGCAAATCAAGTGTAGTCTTAGAAAGATCAGCCAATAAAATATTTGTAGACATTAATCACTGGTTCCTAGCCAATTCTTTGTCACTAAACTTTGAAAAAACACACTATATGCAGTTCAGAACTTGTAAGGGGTGTCCCAAGAGTATATGTCTAACATATGATGACAAGAAGATAGAAGAAGTGGACGGTGTTAAATTCTTGGGATTACAGCTTGATAATAAATTCAACTGGGAGGAGCACACCACAGAACTGCTGAAGCGTCTTAACAAATCTCTGTTTGCAATGCGAATTTTGTCAGACATAGGGGATATAAAAATGAAAAAGCTGGCATACTATGCTTACTTTCATTCCATAATGTCATATGGGATTATTTTCTGGGGTAATTCATCAAGCCAAGCTAAAGTTTTCCGGGCACAAAAACGTGCAGTAAGAATTATATGTGGTGTGAACTCAAGAACATCCTGCAGAAGCCTGTTTAGGGAACTAGGGATACTAACTACAGCTTCCCAATATATTTATTCCTTAATGAAATTTGTCATTAAAAATATATCACTTTTTCAAACCAATAGCTCAATTCATGGAATCAATACTAGAAATAAGAATAATCTTCACAAGGATTTAAAGTCACTTAGTCTTGTACAAAAAGGTGTGCATTATTCAGGAACACACATTTTCAATAACTTGCCAGCAGCCATAAAAAGCTTAACAACCAATGAAATTCAGTTTAAGAGAAGCCTAAAGGATTTATTGGTGGCCAACTCCTTCTACTCCATTGATGAATTTCTGAGGAAAACCAACTGATTTGTATATAAGTACAACATATCTTCTGCACAATTTCAGTGCAGTAATGTGTTCACTGAAAATTTGTGTGTGTGTGTGTGTGTGTGTAAGTATAATCTAACTTCTGCACCATTTCAGTGCAGTAATGTGTTCATTGTAAATAAGTATTACAGTAGTTGTATTACATGTTTCTTACCTTATAAATAAATATAAAACTTTTTTATTTTAAATTCAGTGCAATAGTATTTGTAAAATGACTCTTAGTGTTCATTAAAAAATGACGATCATTCCACTTGGGCCTGTGGAATGGTACATTAGCTTATTTGTTTTAGTTTAAATATTTGTCATGTATTGTTGTTTTTCTGACATGTTCCACATCCTGGAGGACCTCCTCACTACGGATCAATTGGAATGAAAGTAAATCTAATCTAAAAAATCTAATCTAAAAGACTCTACGAGCATCTTGAAATTGCTGACGACATTCGCTGCTGCCTTTATGTCGGACCTGCCTGCTTCGCTGTGTCTCACAGTGCTGTGGATGCCAGTTCTTCTCTTAGACTTGTGGAACCATTCATGGCTTCCCTTAAAACACTTCTTCGGCTCGTTGTGATCCTGGTATCTTCTTAATGAGATTGGCAGAAATCATTCTCGCCATCTCACAAATGATGTTCTCATTAATAGTGTCTCCTTGCAATTGCTTTTTATTTATCCATGTAAGGAGCAACCTTTTGACATCATCCAGAATACGAAACCATTGTTTAGATACTCTTTTCACTCGCTTTGAAGTGTCTATTTCTCTACTCTTGTCAGTGTTCTCCAAAATTGCAAGTAATTGATGTGTTGTATATGTATGTTCACTGTACTTCTAGTTCTCTGTTGAGTTTAGACAGATATTACTTGCTCTGTGTGTCTTGTCTGCTTGTTAATGACATATGGCATAAGAACAAGATCTTTATTTTGAGTCTCTGACAAATAGGCAGTGGCTACAAGAAAATTATTTTTATACTTATTCTCTATGGCTGCATAAATATCAATGTACCTGAAAGCAGTATGTTTTAATGCCCACAAATTACTAAGGAGTAAATTTAAAGGGAAACAAATGTGTTTCAGAGGCCTCAATACTATGTTGAGTGACACACTTCACACAATAGACTATTTTTATAAGTTGTTCTTGATGAATACTTTACTTGCTTCAGCTACACAATGGAGAATGAATTCCATCAGATACTGTAGAGTGAAATATGAGAAACAAGCTATGAAAAGCTCATTTTCTTAGTCAGCAAGTGTCTAGTGAACAACATGATACATAAATATGTTCTTTGAAATGTGACTTCATATGCTATGCATATGGTGTTTGGTTTAAAGTTATTTGCCTGCTCCACGATCGCGATTGCGACCTCTTGCTTTAATGTAGAATGAATGAGTTTTGCAGTTATACATCATTATAGAACCTTTGTATATAAACAGTGGAAAGTCCAGGATGGAATAACAGCAGCAGTATGGAAAGGATAGACTAATACTCACCTTGCAGAGGAGGCATTGAGTCACAGACAGGCACAACCATAAAGAAATTCCTTCCTCAGAAGTAGAAAACACACACACACACACACACACACACACACACACACACACACACACAAAAAACCATATTATTACACATTTACCAACTCACAACTGAACTCACTTTTCCTCGTGGATGACATCGGAAGTTCACTGAGGCTTTTGCAGATGAAGCTGTGGTATATCGAGAGGTTGTAACAATGGAAAATTGTACTGAAATGCAGGAAGATCTGCAGCGAATTGACACATGGTGCAGGGAATGGCAATTGAATCTCAATGTAAACAAGTGTAATGTTCTGCGAATACATAGAAAGAAAGATTCCTTATCATTTAGCTACAAAATAGCAGGTCAGCAACTGGAAGCAGTTAATTCCATAAATTATCTGGGAGTATGCATTAGGAGTGATTTAAAATGGAGGATCATATAAAGTTGATCGTCGGTAAAGTAGATGCCAGACTGAGATTCGTTGGAAGAATCGCAAGGAAATGCAATCCATAAACAAAGGAAGTAGGTTACAGTACACTTGTTCGCCCACTGCTTGAATACTGCTCAGCTGTGTGGGATCCATACCAGATAGGGTTGATAGAAGAGATAGTGAAGTTCCAACGGAGAGCAGCGCACTTCATTACAGGATCATTTAGTAATCGCGAAAGCGTTACATAGATGATAGATAAACTCCAGTGGAAGACTCTGCAGGAGAGACGCTCAGTAGCTCGGTACGGGCTTTTGTTGAAGTTTTGAGAACATACCTTCACCGAGGAGTCGAGCAGTATATTGCTCCCTCCTAAGTATATCTCACGAAGAGACCATGAGGATAAAATCAGAGAGATTAGAGCCCACGCAGAAGCAAACCGACAATCCTTCTTTCCACGAACAATATGAGACTGGAATAGGAGGGAGAACCGATAGAGTTACTCAAGGTACCCTCCGCTACACACCGTCAGGTGGCTTGCGGAGTATGGATGTAGATGCAGATTGTGGACTACAGTACTGGTCAGCATGTTGCCACATTCAAAACCTGATATTCACATTCATTGGCTTTCCCAATTCACATCCAGAATGTTACCTTCCATCCTAAGCTAGAGTGTGCGGTACGCAACCGATCAATCTGTCACCACAATTTGTAGCGGTGCACCCATGCAATCTGCCACCAGCATCAGCTGGGCGAAGCGGTTGTGCCATCATTGCGTGCAGCCGTGCTCAGGCCGACAAATACAAACATGTTGGGGTCCCTGGCAGAGGGGCCTCATCCAATTGCATCTTCTCAGTCGTACGCAAATGTTCTTGAGTCGGACCAGCTCCGTGATGGTGTGCATTCAGTTCTCAGTTATAGGACTCTGTACTTGTACACTTAATACTTGTGTTAATATTTCACTAACCTTCTCATTATCTGGCACGCAATTACCAGCCAACACAATTTTGTGTATGTAGTGGTTGCCAGTAAAGAATGCAGATATAGTAGTTTTGATGAAGAGATAGTTCATTCGGTGTGTGTCTTCTGCAAGCGAAATGGATCAGGCATTATAGTTCAATAGATGCAGCAGCGACAGCTTGAGCACCTGCAGCAGGAGTTAGACTTGTTTCATCAGTTATGTATAAATTCGCTGGGAACAACGCACCTCCCCCCCCCCCCCCCCCCCCCCACACACACACACACACACACACACACACACACACACACACACACACAGTTCTCTGCTGCATATATGCGAATCTGCCCACTCTCTGTTCGTCCACTATTCCAAGAAGCAAAGGAAGATTGGGACACACACACACACACACACACACACACACAGACATAAAAGGCACAGTGTCTACTGCAGCATTATATCAGGTAGAGGATCCATCACTGCAAAAAGCTTTCACCTAGAACATTTTATTTGCTTCGAAAACTTGCCCCCATTGAAAGGCCCATCAGTGTTGTTATTTCTGAAATATGACTTCCTTAGTGGTTATTATCTTAAACAAATACACATGGTGGTTTTCCATATGGAGGTCCACCAGCAGCAGCAGCAGAAGAAGAAGAAGAAGAAACCAGTCCAGTTCTGACAAGCGTGTGTAGCCAACCTCTGTGGGCTAAGTAGGAAGTGTAAATTTGTGTGCGCTCACTGCCAACCCTCCTGTGTCGATTCTCTGATTTGCAACATTGTTGTTCATTCTGCTCCAGACAGAGAGGTCCATCGGGAGGCGTTGCATTTAGATCATCCAGAGTGTCACGGATGTTGTGTCCGTGCGCTCGTTGGCACAATATCAGCGGCATTCCCTGATGCCCACAGTTTGATCTCCAATTTATTTAGGTCACAATCAGCAGTTGCTGTTTTCCACTGCAGTTTCCTGTCGTGCCCTGATTGTTTGTGTGTACACTCGTGGCACTGTTGCCCACATAGACGTGCTGTAGGTGGCCACTTCCTGTAAACAAGGCCCTGTTTGCCTTGGTGTGTCATTGCTACCTGTGCAGCAGGGCTTTGGATGTGAGTCTGAAGTTCACAGAAGGGCACAGTGTTACACCAGTCCATGGCTGACAGCTCAACATCCCCAGCAAGATTTATATTATGCTGTTGATTGAGCAACAACCATTCCATTTCCAGGTTGACACCGGGTCCTCTGTGCCCCTCGTGACCTGGGAACATATCATTGTCTGGGTTGACCACCTCTCTCCTCCACAAATCATGGTTTGGTTGGTTATGGAAACAAGCCCATTCCTGCTGAAGGAAAGTTCATGATAGACGTGGAGTATCAACTTGTCACGAAGACAATCACGTCTTTTGGCAGGAGACAGTGCAACATTAGAGAAAATTTTAGATTTCAAATTCGAGATGTGGTCGATCTCGGTTTCCAACTTCATTCCATTCCAGGAAATGGATGACCTCTGCCATGAGGTTGGTATCTTGCTTTCCTCGAGTTTTGGGAATTTAAAGGATTTTAAGGCACACATAACCCACAAACCAATGGCCATAACTAAAAGTTGTCATGAACAGCCTCTCCTGTTCACCCTAAGATCAGCAGTCAAGGAGTAACACAACAGGTTCCAGAGCCTGGGTATCGTTGAACCAGTTCCCTCTAGCCAATCGGCTATGCCATTGGTTGTCATTCACAAATCTTCAGGGTCACTTCCTTTGTGTGGAGATTTCAAATCCAGCATTAGTCGTCGCTGTCTAGCAAATGTTTTTCAAAAATTGATTTCACAATGGTGTATCTACAGCTCCGTCTGGGTTCCCATCCCAACAGACCATGGTTCTCAACACTTGTTCAGGTTGTACCGTTACACATGCTTGCCGTTTGGCTTTGGGAGTGCCCCTGCTATATTTTGGCAATTCTTAGAACAGTTCATATGCGACCTCCCATGTTGTGCAAATTATCTGGATAATATTCTCATCACAGGGTCCTCATGGCAGAAACCTATTGACAAACTTCTGTATCTTTTCACTAAACTGAAAGAGACAGGCCTTAAGTGAAACCTGTGAAAGTCCAAGTTGTTTTTCCCCCAGACAGAAGTAGAATATCAAGCTTCCTAAACCACAAAGCCTGAAAGAACTCAAGCTTTTCTAGGGGAAGTCTATTATTATTCAAAATTCATTCCCAGTGTGTCAGACTCATTCATCCCATAAACAGTTTGCAGAAGAAAGGTGTTTCTTTTGTGTTTTCAGTGAACTGTGACAAGGCATTTGTCCACATCAAGTCCTCGCTAATTAATGTCTTCTCCATGTCTTGCTACCTTTGCACCCAGTAAACAGCTGGTTTTTGTCACAGACATTTCCCAGTATGGACTTAGGGCAGTTTTGTCTCACAGGGAAGCTGATGGATTTGAGCAACCTCTGGCATATGCCTCAAAGATGTTGACCACAGCTCAATGCAGTTATTCACAAATACAAAAGGAAGTGTTGGTGACTGACTAAACGATCTACAAGTTCCACTTTTCCTTTATGGAAACAAATTCCATCTCACGCTTGTGGCACCTTACGGCCACACTCCTTTGTGGTAAGGATTCATATGAAGTCCACATTATCACCACACTGTTTGTGTGGTGCTGGATTCTTGTTCTTCTCCACCATAACCACTGAAGCATAAACTGCATGAAAATATTAGTGAGGCAAGGCGTTTTGTCTACTGGCTCGGCATTGCTTGAAAAGCTTATCTGCAGATGCAAAGTGTGACATCCACATCAATTTTGCAGGTCCTTCCTGTAATTCCACGTTGTTAGTAGTGGTTGATGCACTGTCAAACTATCCGTACGACACGCGCTCCACATCAGGAGATGCTACTGTGTGGATTCTTATGCAGATTTTTGTGATCGAAAGATTGCCACAGGCAGTCATCTCTGATAATGGCCCACAGTTTGCTTTGGTGTTCTTCCACAATTTCTGCATCCAGAATGGTATTATTCACCCCCCATCTGCACCATTTCACCTCCAATTGAATTGTGAGGCACAACATATGATTGCATACATTTGAGACACCATTGGCAAACTACTTGGTGGACTTGTCTGCTGATAAAGCATTGCCTCTGTTCCTAAGCACCTACAGGACCACCCCTCTGTACAACTATAGCTCAGCAGAGGTTCCACATAGCCAACAAATCCAGATACTGTTCCATCCTATGCCACGGCCCGTGGTGCGGCTGTGCCCTTCACAATGTGCCGAGGGCGATCCCATCTGGGTGTGTGTACTAGTTGGTGACCAGGACGGGCACCGGCTACGATTTGGGAGATGCCGAGTCACCGAATGTTCACTGTGGACACCGGCAGGGCGTCACTATCCCGGCATCAGAGTCGACTACACCATCGGTGAGGCAACAATCCACCACAGCCGCAGTGGATGCCGTCGGAGGGTCCTCCCGCAGGTGCCGCGTCCTACCGAGCGCCGGGCACTACGGAGACTCCTTCCTCGCACGTGCCAGTAGCCGACGGTGACGTCGAGACGGAACTGCTGCCCCGCACCCTCTACCATTGTCTGACAGTGGCTGCCCGAATGCCACCCACTCTTCAGAGCACCAGGCAGACATTCTCTTATTGTTGCTACCTCCTTCTCTTGCTGCTACACGGTCCACAGACTCCCTCACATGTGGGGTCATCACATCGCTCGGCCATCGCACCGTCGTCTGGGACACTCCTGCCCACGCACCCCGCCAGGCTGGAGGCAGCTGATAGCCACTCTCTGTGATGGCAATCCCTCTTCAGATGTGTAGGGGTCAATGGAAGTCAATGATGTCGCAGTACAGCTGCCGGTGTGCCACTGCCGCCACTGCTGTCGTCATCGTTGGGTCACTTGGGCAGATCTGGCCAACCTTCTTCCATTTTTTCAGGCACTGGCTCCACGGGAGAGGCAGTGGACCCACGCAGTCTGCCACTACAGTGCCAGTGGCAGGTGGGCAAAGCAGGTGCACCACTCCACTGCTGCCTGCAACCAGTGCTCCTGGCAGGAAATACACACACATTGGGCCATTGCCAGTGGGGCCTCATCCACTTGTGTCTTCTCTGCAGTAAGCAGACAGACAAGATCTGTGCCTGTGTACATTGAGTTGTCAGTGATAGGAGTCTGTACTTGTATAGTTAATAGTTTTGTTAATGTTTCTCTGACCTTGTCATTTTAGGCAAGCAGTTGTCAGCTGACGTGATTTTGTATATGTAGTGGTTATCGGTAAAGAGTGTAGGTACAACACGACGTATATTCTAGAAACTAATGTAGACACAAAAGAATTACTGTCTGCATTCTGCCAATTTTCTGTTTTCTGTATCACACCATTATTATGTTATGGGATGAAGACGATATTTGGTATTCGTAGGTTCAGTTGACGTGAAGGAATTACCGAGCAGATACAATTTCAGTCTGTACTTGTAGTTAATTTTACCATCTGGTAAATTATTTACGTCACTGGGTAAGTGGTCAAAATTTTTTGTGGCTGAGTGTCTCACTTATTTCTGTGCTACACTAAGAGTACATGAAGGATAGTGCAACCCACTTCTCCACTCAGTGACAGTTACTTCAAGTTTGATTTGTTATATGCGTTGCCTGCACCGGGATGAGCTCACTAATGTGCGCCTACTCACATCTGAGCGTTTGGTGCCTGTATAGGAAGGGGGTGATGGAGCTACGTAATTGTGCAACCACGTGGTGTACAAACAGCTACCATCTTCCAACAGTGGTTGCAAGGTGAATGCCCTCCCTGTGGTTCCGGGGGTTAGAATAGGCCCGAGGTATTCCTCCCTGTCGTAAGAGGCGACTAAAAGGAGTCTCACACGTTTCGGCCTTTGTGGTGGTGCCGTGTTGGGTTTGACCACCATTTTTCAAAATTTTCCCGAAGAGCGAGCCAATTGGGGAAGGGCACCTTACACGGTGCATCGTGTCCCTCGTGCGCTGAGACCTATTGCATCCTTCATCGATATGGATCTGCACTTCTGCTCGTTCTCCCACTGTTGGGCGAGGTCACCCTCCTGGGTGCGTTTTTTTTTCCATCGACTGTGCAGTAACAGTAGCCAGTCCGTTGTGGTGGGGCCGCCATGTACCCTGTTGGTTGTAGCCCCCTGACCACACGAGGATCGCTCTGCTGATGCCTGCACCATTAACTCCCCATGTATGCCCAGGGGTAGATGACCATCTACCTGGGGCATCGGGACCATCTTACCAGATGGCCTTTGCTGCCGCTGGGTGGCGACCGTGGAGATGGTCCTGGTCGGAGTGGGTGGCATCAGGGTGGATGACACACAATGGAGTGAAGTACATAATCTCTTGCTGGTGGTCACACACCAGCAGTCTCTTAAGTGTTCACGGGCTCAATTCAGTGCACAGAAGTACGACCCCAAATCGCTCCCCTCCTTGGCCACACCGTGGAAGGAATGTCAGGCTAAGGATGGCAGCAGCCCTTATTCGCTCCGGTACCTCGTATGTTCGAGAGCTGACGGGGAATCTTTCGTGACAATGAAGCCTCAGTTTTTCGTAGAGCATTTAGTGGACAAGTTTGGGGAGGTGGAGGGCTTGTCCAAAATGATATCTGGGTCAGTCTCGATCAAAACAGAGCTTAAATATGGTCCAGGGTATCATATTTCACAGGGACCTTCTTTTGCAGTCTGACAATGAGCTGTGTGCCAATTTAGAACGGCGAAGTGTACATTTCATTCAGCGTGTCCACCTGGGTCCGAGGGATAATCAGATTGCCACCAGTGCCTTCATCTTGGCCTTCGAAGGTGATACATTACCCGAGAAGATAAAGGTGATGGTCTACCACTGTGATGTGAAACACTAAATCCCTCCCCCAATGCGGTGCTTTAAATGTTGGAAGTTTGGTCATATGTCTCCTGCTGTACTTACAGTGTCACATGTCAAGATGGCGGACGCCCATCACATCCCAATACTCCATGTGCCCCACCTCGCATCTGTGTCAACTGTGGAGAGCACCATTCGCCTTGCTTGCCAGAGTGCAGGATTCTCCAGAAAGAAAGGAAAATCATGGAGTACAACACCCTGGACCGACTGACCTACACTGAGGCTAAGAGGAAATTTTAGTGCCTACATCCTGTACAAGCTCCGCTAACCCCAGTCACCTCTCAGAGCCGGAAGATTACACCCGCCCCCTTGATGGTGGGAGGCACTTTCCTCCCTGTTGTTCCTGCACCACCTACTTCAGGAACAACACCTCCCACCCCCTCCTCCCGCCTGCTCCCCCAACCATCGGGGACATCCATCCCCACTTCTAAGCAGGAGAAGTGTACAACTTCTTTGGCTGCTCTCACTAGGCAGGTGTCCCTTGAGTCACTCCCTTCCCAGGTTTCTGCTAGTGGGAAAGATAACACCCGCCAGTGGCTGAAGAGCCCAAAAGCAGCTGGTCGCAGGGCTTCACGATCATCCTCAGTCCTGGAGACTGAATCAGTGAAGTCCTCCCAGCCAGGGAAACCCAAGGAACAGTGAGAGAAATCCAAAAAGAAGATCCCCAAAACCAAGGGGATTGCGGTGGCACTCACACCACTGCTACCTCGGAGCTCTGCGTCTGCGGGTGAGGTAGAGATTCTGGCGTTCGCTGAGGACCTAGATCTTGCCGGGCCCTCAGACAAAATGAATATAGACTGCTCAGGCAAAAAGTCTGTGGCAGCAGGTGACCCTGAGGTGTCTACTGCCTCATTGAATGTTTCATGCCTACCCAGTCTCACGATGACATCATTCACAAGTGGAATTGTGGCGGTTTTTCCCACTGCCTGGCTGAGCTGTGGCAACTGTTAAGCTTTGCACCTGCTATCTGCATTGCCCTCCAGGAAACCTGGTTCCCGGCAATGCGGACCCCTGTCCTCTGCGGCTATAAGGGATTCTATAGGAACCTGACTGTAACAGAGTGTCAGGCGGAGTTTGTGTTTATGTCCTAAACTCAGTCTGTAGTGAACCTGTGTCCCTTCAAAACCCTCTTGAAGCTATGGCTGTCAGAATAAGGACAGCGCAGGAAATAACTGTCTGCCATGTGTATCCTCCAGATGGTGTAGTGTCCTGGAATGTATTAATTGCACTGATTGATCAACTCGCTAAACCTTTCCTACTTTTGGGAGATTTTACCGCCCATAACCCCTTGTGGGGTGGCACCGTGCTTACTGGCCAAGGCAGAGATGGCAAAAATTTACTTTCACAACTCGACCTCTGCCTCTTAAATACTGGGGCCGCCACACATTTCAGTGTGGCTCATGGTAGTTACTCAGCCATTGATTTATCAATCTGAAGTTAGGACTTTTCCCATCTATCTACTGGAGAGCGCATGATGACCTATGTGGTAGTGACCACTTCCCCATCTTCCTCTCCCTGCCCCGGCATCAAGCCCACGGACGCCTGCCCAGATGGGCTTTAAACAAGGCAGACTGGGAAACTTTCACACCTCTGCTGTCACTGTAGAATCTCCCCCAGATGAGCAGGTGACTACAACAATTGTTTCTGTGGCAGAAAATGCGATCCCTCACTCTTTAAGATGCACCCGGCGAAAGACAGTCCCTTTGTGGTCTCCGGAAGTCGCTGTAGCAGTTAAGGAGCATTGGCGTTCTCTACAGCGGAATAAGCGGCACCCTTCCCTGGAGCACATCATAGCCTTTAAATGGCTCCGTGCTCGTGTTCGCCAACTCATCAAACGACGGAAGCAGGAGTCTTGGGAGAGATATGTCTTGACCATTGAGTGCCATACATCACCTTCCCAAGTCTGGGCAAAAATCAAACGTGTTTTCGGGTACCAGACCCCAACAGGTGTTCCCGGTGTTAACATAAATGGCGTGTTGTGTACCAACGCAAACACAATTGCCGAGCACTATGTTTGAGCCTCTGCTTCGGAAAATACCCTCCAGCACTCTCGAACGGCGGCTGGAAGGGAAAGTTCTCTCGTTTACTTCACGCCACATTGAATCCTATAATGCCCCATTTACAGTGCTGGAGCTCCTCGGTGCTGCTGCACGTTGCCCTGATACAGCTCTTGGACCAGATCCGATCCACAGTCAGTTGATTCAACATCTCTCATCTGACTACAAGCGATATCTCGTCATCTTCAACTGGATCTGGTGCAATGGCGTCTTTCCATCGCAATGGCGGGAGACCACCATCATTCCGGTGCCACTGCTCTTTCCATCGCAATGGCGGGAGAGCGCCATCATTTCGGTGCTCAAACCTGGTAAAAACCCGCTCGATGTGGATAGCTGTCGGCCCATCAGTCTCACCAACGTTCTCGGTAAGCTGCTGGAACGTATAGTGTGTTTGGGGTTGGGTTGGGTTGCATTTCGTACAGCTCCACCAGTACTGGTGTTGCTGAGCGCGCCTACAGGGAGCCATCCACAAGGCGTAGTCATGGGCTCTAGCCCACGGTTTCCTGTTTTCAGCTGCAAAGTCACGTGTTATGCACTTCTGTTGGCGTCGTACCATTCTTTCAGAACCAGAACTTCACCGTAATGATGATCCACTCACTGTAGTAGAGACATATCGATTCTTAAGACTGGTTCTGGGTGCCCGATTGACTTGGCTTCCTCACCTTTGGCAGCTTAAATGGAAGTGCTGGCAGCACCTCATGACCCTCCGCTGCCTGCCTGAGCAACACCAACTGGGGTGCAGGTCACTCTACGCTGCTGCAGCTCTACAGAGCCCTTGTTCAATCCCGCATTCACTATGGGAGTCTGATTTATGGTTTGGTGGCACCTTCAGCATTGCATTTACTCGACCCAGTGGACCACTGTGGCGTTGGCCTAGTGACAGGAGCTTTTAGGATGAGTCTGGTGACCAGCATCCTTGTAGAAGCCGGAGTGCCTCTATTGCCGGTTAGGCGTGCACAACTGCTGGCCAGTTACGTAGCACACGTTCGTAGTTCTCCTGCGCATCTGAATCACCGTCTCCTTCTCCCACCCACGACGGTTCATCTTCCACATCGGCAGCCCAGGTCAGGGCTTCCAATTGCAGTTCATGTCTGATCCCTTCTTTCTGAACTGGAGTCCTTGCCTTTACCTCCTATAGTTTAGGTCCATTCACGTACATTTCCGTGGTGTACACCTAGGCCGCAGCTTCGCCTGGACCTTTCAGTTAACCCCGCGGCTCTCCACTGCCGTTTCCTCTCGATTCTTGACAATTACCGAGGCCGTGAAGTGGTTTACACTGATGGCTCGATGGCTGATGTTCGTGCCGGCTCCACGTATGTCCGTGGAGGACATATTGAACAGCATTCCTTGCTCGATGGCTGCAGTGTTTTCACTGCCGAGCTGGTGGCTATATCTTGTGCTTTTGAGCACATCCATTCATGCTCTGGGGAGGCGTTTCTTCTGTGTACTGACTCTGAGCGGCCTACAAGCTCTCGACCAGTGCTACCCTCGTTATCCTTTGATAGCGACCATCCAGGAGTCCATCTATTCCCTGGAACGGTCCGGTCGTTCAGTATTGTTTGTCTGGATCCCAGGTCACGTCGGAATCTCGGGCAACAAACTTGCCGACAGGTTGGCCAAACGGGCTGTGCGGAAACTGCTTATGTAGATCGGCTTCTCTGCAACTGACCTGCGTTCAGTACTACGCCGCAAGGTTTTGTGGCTTTGGGAGATGAAATGGCATACCCTCAGCACGCACAACAAATTGTGTGCCATTAAGGAGACTACGAATGTGTGGTAGCCCTCCATGCCAGCCTCTCGCAGGGACTCTGTGGTTCTCTGCCGGCTCCGCATTGGCCACGCTTGGGTGACACACGGCTACCTCCTGCATTGTAATGACCCACCTCAGTGTGGGTGAGGCACTCGGCTGACAGTGGCCCATATCTTGGTGAGCTGTCCTTCATTGGCTGCCCTGCGACGAACTCTTCAGTTACCGGACTCGTTGCCATTAATTTTAGCTGACAATGCCTCATCGGCTAATTTAGTTTTACGTTCTATATGCGACGGTGGGTTTTATCATTCTATATAAATGTTAGTGCGTGTCCTTTGTCCGTTTGTGTTCTCCACTCTAATGCTTTTAGGGTGGATGTTTTAATGTGTCACAGAGTGGCTGGCTTTTCCTTTTTATTCTCGTAGTCAGCCAGCCACGGTCATCTGCTCTCTTGTTTTTACCCCTTCTGCCTGTTTCTTGCTTCTGTCTATGGTTTTCTTTTCCTGTTTTTGTCCATAGTAGTGTTGGTTGTCCTTCTGTTGTTCTTCTGGTTCTTCCTTTCTCTTGGTATTGCGCTGTACGTCTCCTTTCTTTTCTTCTTTCCGTTGCGTAATTATTTTACTGAGAACAAGGGACCGATGACCTCGCAGTTTGGTCCCTTCCATCCCCCTCTTTTAAACCAACCATCCAACCAGGTGAATACCTTCATTACAAGAAAATCTGCTGATAGCGCATGAGTTATGACACTTAATAGTCTCCATAAATAGCTTGGTTCACAATGAACTGAATACATGTTGCTTCATTGGGGAGACAAAAATTTGAAAATTAAACTGAGAAATTAAATGAAGTATTTTCAGGTTAATTGAATAAGTCATCAGTTAGATTTGTGTGTAATTTTTTAAATATTTATAGTTTAATTTAATTAAATGCCAGTTTTTCTGTACAGTGTTTTGAATTTAAGTAATCATATGAAAGAAGATTAAAGAAAATATTAGTCCACCTCTTTTGCCTCAAGTTGAGAAGTTGTGGAGCTCTCATATTCTTCCTTCTGGTATAATGAAACAATATCTTAAATCCTCACAAATTGAATTCTTGTGCTTAACTGACATTCTTATCTTCCTGAACATGTTAACATCATCTTCCACTTTTCTCATGGTGGAATTCTTAATTTGACTATTCGACACTGGACATCACCGTATTTCTCTGTGTAAAATTGCTATCAAAATTAGCAGAAGAGAAAAACTCGCCACATATATATGAGAGACTCAAGTAATAACTACGGCAATCTACAAACTCAACCACTGGCTGAGTCAGCTGTGCATCGAGGCATCACGATCCCACAATGCTCGCACTGATGTTTTTCTCCGATATCTTTTAAGCTGCCCGTGATTCAGTAATTAAGGAGTGTATATGGTAAACGCTCCAAGACAACATCCACACCTCAGCACTAGTTGATAGAATATGGGTAGAAAAACATTCAGTATCAAACAATGTACACATGACTGCCATCACCAGGAGCTCCATCACCAGCAGCTCGGACTGGAATGGCGCTTCAGTACGACCTGCCGGAGATGGTGGTCATGTGTGCTTGTGTGAATGAGAGAGTGTGTGTGTGTGTGTGTGTGTGTGTGTGTGTGTGTGTGTGTGTGTGTGTGTGTGTGTGTGTGTGTGTGTAAGAAGGCTGTGGCCAAAAACTAAATGTGTAAAAGTTTTTCCGTTGTGCCGTCTGCTACTCAATGTGTCACATTTACGTTTAGTAGTAATCTATCTTTTTTCTCATGTTGTTTACATTGGATGTCAGTTGTCTTAGCACAGCAGTGAGAAGCCAATACTGCAACCTGTTGCCACTCCACAATTGTTAAGTTGTTAATTGTCTGTGACATTAATTATATATGTTTATGGTGCCTTCAATGTTGTTTCAGTGCCAGGCAAGAGAGTGCATCCGCAAGAAATCCATGCTTGTGCTGAAAGGGTGTCCAAGTGGGTCTAGTGAACTCTTCTCTATTCACAAGGTAATTAAAACTATGTAAACAATTTACCATTACACATCTGTTGTAGATATTGGTATGGAATGATTGGTGGAATATCTAATTGCCAATAAAAAAACTTTTATAGAACTTACATTTACATTAAAATTTGACACAAGGAATAAAGTGTGAAGTAATTATTATTTCTACTTTTGCAGGTATATTGTTTCTATGGGGAACGTTTCCTTTATTATCATAGAAGATATTAATGTGACAGAACAAACTGTACAGTCTATTTATTACTTCAGGTTGTTATAAAAAAGGAGCAGATAATGGGAGGCTGGAAACTTGAAGCTGCAAAAATGGCAATATATCTTTCATTTCCTGTTGCTATGTTTCATTTTTTTAATCAGCCAGAATACTTTGAAGAGTGGGTTATTAAGACAAGAAGAGAATTGTATCCCCCTGAGAGTGCACAGCATAGAAAACAAATCCAAGAGTTTGCGGAACAGCTGCAACGCAAGAGAGATGTAGAGATGCTGAAAGCTCTGGAGCAAGCTGAGAAAAAGTGAATTGCTGTTGTGCCTAATGCATTTTATTTGTAAATATGTAGTAGTTATGTCTGTGTAAATAAACCACTTTTTCTGAGTAAAAAGATATGCTTTAATTTGGGAACTAGTAATTGACACTATTTTTAATCAGTCTGACACTAAAACAGAGGAGACTAGAAGGTTACTCTTGGAAAATATGACCACATTAAATTTTGGGAACTTTTTATGTCCCCAAAGTCATCCTCTGCAAGCTGGTGTGATTTCAATTAATTATCAGTATGCATAAGTATAGTGGTCATTTAGAAAATAAAAAAAATACTTTGTCATCTGGAAACATTTGTTAACAGATTACAGAAATAAGATACATTATATTCGGCACATATTCTATTCACTCATCACCATAATCATTTGAATATCATTTCATTGGTCTCACTTAAACATCAGTTTATTTAGCCCTCCGTGTATCTTGCGACTGCTTGTAGAGTCAAAAAGTAGTGTCAACAAGTAGTCCATGCCAGTACCCTGAATATCATCATCCACAAAACCTGTACACTGATCACGTGGTTCATTAATCATTCAGGATTAATTCTGCTCAATCAGACGACCCATCCTAACTTACAGGGCATAACAGACAGTAGCCCCTATCTGTAACAGATGTTTTTTGCGCATTCTTAAATATTCTGCTAGAAGTTTGACGGTGGATGGCAACAAGCCTGCAGTGATTTACAGGCTCAAACATTATGTGTATATGAAAACCATTTGTGCATCACAAGTCTGAAAGTATTACATTCAGTGCAGTCACTGAGTCAGTAGTAGGTTTATGTGCAAACTTTAATTTTTGAACGTTCCTCGGATTTATCATATTTTCTGCTTTCTCAGCTCTGACTGCGACATCAGTTGCATACTTCAGTGGTCTGTACTACTTTGAAGTGGCAGTAAAAGCAGCCATGCAATTCAGTAGCTCTTTCCCTCTTTGTATAATTGCATCCAAGTAGACTGGAAATTGTTTCTTCTCCATCACAGAAATATAAATTGCTGTGTGTGTGTGTGTGTTGCTTAATATGAAGTATACAATTGTGTATCTTATTTCTTTTGCTGGGAACTGTATAAAGGCAAATCAAAACTAACATATTTTGCTACATTGGCCCAATGAAGGTACTACCTACCAGTTAAGCTGTAATTAAAATGACAGTCTAGCTTGCTGCCAATTTTCACATACTCAAATCAACACCAGAGCTGGGTTTCATGTTAAGTCTGAGAGAAAATACAAATGGCAACTAAAGAACAAACTGTTTGGTATTTTATTAACACGTGGTGTCTGTTCCTTTAGACATGTCCGAAAGAACAGACACCTGGCATAGAGAAACAACTGAAAGGTTTGAAAGCAAATAAAAATCGCCAGGTCCAGATGGAATCCCAATTTTGCTTTAAAAAGAGTACTCTATGACATTGGATCCTTACCTAGCTTGCATTTGTCGTGAATCTCTTGCCCTGCATAAAGTCCCAAGCAACTAGGAAAAAGCGCAGGTGGCATAAGAAGGGTAAAAAAAAAAAATGGAATTGCAAAATTACAGACCAATATTTCTAACTTTGGTTTCCTGCAAAATCCGTTAATGTATTCTCAGTTTGAATATAATAAACTTTCTTCAGACTGAGAAGCTTATGTCCACAAATCAGCACGGTTTTAAAAGCATTGCTCGTGCGAAACACAGATTGCCCCTTTCGCACATAATATATTGAGAACAATGGGTGAAGGGCAACAGGCAGATTCCATATTTCTAGATTTCCAGAAAGCATTTGACAAGGTGCCCCATTGCAGGCTGTTAACGAAGGTACGAGCGTATGGAATAAGTTCACAGATATGCGAGAGGTGCGAAGACTTCTTAAGTAATAGAACCCAGTATGTTGTACTTGGCGAGTGTTCATCAGAGACAAAGGTTTTATCAGGAGTACCCCAGGGATGTCTCTTAGGACTGCTGCTGTTCTCTATATACATAAATGATTTGGCGGACAGAGTGGGCAGCAATCTGCTGTTGTTTGCTGATGATGGTGTGGTGTACGGTAAGGTGTCGAAGTTGAGTGACTGTAGGAACATATAAGATGACGTAGACAAAATTTCCAGTTGGTGTTATTAATGGTAGCTAGCCCTAAATGTGGAAAAATGTAATTTAATGCGAGTGAGTAGGATGATCAAACCTGTAATGATCGGATAGAGTATTACTACTGTCCTGCTTGACACAGTCAAGTCCTTTAAATATCTGGGTGTAATGTTGCAAAGTGATATAAAGTGGAACGAGCATGCGAGAACTGTGGTAAAGAAGGCGAATGGTCAACTTCAGTTTATTGGGAGAATTTTAGGAAAGAATGGTTCACCCGTAAAGCAGACAGAATATAGGATGCTGGTGTGACCTGTTCTTGAGTACTGCTTGAGTGTTTGGGATTCATACCAGGTTGGAGTGAAGGAAGACTTCGAAGCAATTCAGAGACAGGCTGCTAGATTTGTTACCAGTAGGTTTGAAAAACATGTAAGTGTTATGGAGATGCTTCGGGGACTCAGATGGGAATCTCTGGAGAATATGTGATGTTCTTTTCAAGAAACACTGCTGAAAAAATTTAGAGAACTGACATTTGTAGCTGACTACTGAACGATTCTTCTGCTGCCAACGTACATTGCATGTAAGGACCACGAAGATAATATACGAGAAAATAGGGCTCGTGGAGGAATGTAGACAGTCATTTTTTCCTTGCTCTATTTGCAAGTGGAACAGGAAAGGAAATGACAAGTAGTGGTACAGGGTATCGTCTGCCGTGCACCGTACGATGGCTTGTGGATTATCGATGTAGATGTAGATATATTAGTGCATCGGCACTGAAGAAGGTGGATCCATTGCCCCGCTAGGTGTATCGATCATATAAATGCACGGTGTCTGTTCTTTCAGACATATCCCAGATGGCACAGTGGTTAATGCACATGCCTTCTAAACAGGAGATCCCGGGTTTGAATCCTCGTCCGGTACACATTTTCACTCATTGCCACTAATTACACATAATGTACTAGTGCAGTTAACAGCAATGATACCCTTCAATTTACATATAACATTGGGGTATTTGTTTGGCTATCGACCAGCTCGTAGTAGAGTAGACTACTGCAATGAAGTAGTCACTTCATTTGTATGGAAATGTTACCAGAGGTGCCCCTAAAATTTATTTTAATACGAGCTGTGCACACCGTGAAGTGTAATGCTTCTTCTAAGTAGGTATATAAAGCAGGCATAATTTCATGTACAAAATAAATGAAAGACACTGATTTGTGGTATGCATTAAATATAGTGTAAAATGTGTATTCAAATACTTTGGGATATACAGTGTTTTCGGTCCTTCCATTTTCTGTAAGAACAAACAAATTTGTTGACTGCCGTACTCATGAGCATAACGGACCATGTGAATAGTACTGATTTTTCAGATTTAATCTACACACTTGAAAATTTTTTGCCCACAGTTTCGCCCAAATATGAAAATGTGTTATATATATTTCACATAAATTTAACATATTTCACAGATATTTGCACATGTACTTCATTTGTACCTCTAGTGAATTTTGCCCTACTATTTAGTTTGAATTCTGAGGAAACTTGTAATTCCACCAGTAATCAATCATTAGTTCAAGGAAAAGGACTTTTGCTGACAACTGTCTAATTTTCTGCTGTTCTACACCAAGCACCTCTAGACAGGACATAAAATGTATCTGTGGTATTGAGCCATCTGGTATGATCTTTGGCTCCAAAACACAGTGGCAAAATTATTGATTTGCTGCAGTTTTCGTTCTCATGATGTGGTTGATGTGCTGAATGACATAATGCCGTTTCATACGTTTGAAGTATTCCAGTAAACTAACTGTAGGAAAGAAATACCAACAGGTCATTTTTGGACATTTCTGGGTTTCGCCACTTCCCATTGTCACCTGCTACCCCCTCCCCATCTTTTGTGTTAGTAGGATTGCCTTACTCCCACAGTATTTTTATACACGTTTATAGCAAGTTTGTTTGAAATTGCTCTAGGTGTTCCTCATTTATGCTTTTATGTCATCCCTTTTCACCCACACCATCAGCCACAGTGGTAAGTTGCAGTAAATTTATCCTGATAACAAATGATATGTATGCCAATTTTGGCAGAAATTCTGTCAGGTATTATGGAGATATGCTGATATGTCATTGTCTGTGCACACTCCAGCACCACTACTGCCATCTCAAGGGATAAAATGTCATAATGACTGTCACCAATATGTCTAGTGACCCTGAAAACTATGGATTTGGTACTAGTGTTGGTGGTTGTTGAATATTTTTGCACGTCACGTTTTCTCACTCCTGTGAGTGGTTGGAGTATGTTACTCCCATGATATAATTATTCAAATAATGAGTCATGTATAAACAAATTTGATTGAAATTGCTCCCTGTGCACAGCTTTGTCAGCCCTCTTCAAACCCATCCCCATAGGTGACAGGTTGGTCTTATGCCCACAGAAATCTTCATGTTCATGTGCCCAACTCATCAAAGTTTCAACGCACTCCCATGAATGGTGTAAGAACCCTAAAGGTGAAGATTTCCTGCACTTCAGACTTTCACTGTTCTTCAGAGCAGTAAAAATGTTATAAGAGATATGGTCAACAAGTAACTGGAATTTTTTTTCTTCTTAACCAGTTTTTATTCATTGATCAACATCAACTGTGTGCCTTTCAAAGTAATCCCCCCAAATATAATACACTTGTGCTAGCGCTTTTTCCAATCACGGAAGCACTTCTGGAACTCGCTTTTTGTTATGGTGTTCAGCTCCTTCAGCAATTCTGTTTTTATTTCATCAATGGTGGCAAAACAATATCTTTTCACAGTTCTCTTCAGCCTCGGGAATAGAAAGAAGTTGCTTGGGGCCACATCTGATAAATACAGTGGGTGAGGTAACATTATATTTTTGTTTCTAACGAAAAATCATGAAGAAACATTGAGGTGTGAGGTGGAGCATTGTCGTGATGCAATGTCCGAGTGTGGTTTTGCCACAATTCTGGTCATTTTCTTCAGATTGCTTCACGTAATGGTGCATAACTTCCAGGTAGTATTCCTTATTGACTGGGCGACCATAAGGCAAAAACTCATGATGCACTCTTCTATTGTAATTGAAGAAAACAGTGAGAAGAACCTTCACACGTGATTGAACTTGACAATTTCTTTTGGTCTTGGCTCTTCAGGCAGTTTCCATTGGGACGACTGGCCCTTGGTTTCAACGTCACACCTGTGTATCCATGTTTCGTGACCTGTTATTAACTTCATTAGAAGTTCTGGATCATTGTTGACTATGTTCAGCAATTCCTGAGCGATGACTACGCAAGTTGTTTTTGGTCGAAATTAAACAATTTGGGAAAAAAGTTTTTGCTATGCATTTCATGCCAAAAATATTGCTGGGCTTGTGCTAAAGGATATGCTGGCATCATCAGCAACTTCTCTTATGGTGATACTGCGATTTTTACTACGAACTGACTTTATATCGTCGACCTTGTGCTGCTGACCAGACACTTCCCTTCACAACTGACCGTATGGTTTTAATTTTATCCTGTGAATTAGCTATTATATTTGCATGCCACATACTCTTTGCCTTCCTAATAACATTTTTAAGTACCTTACAGTACTGTTTGTAATGGGCTACTGTATCTTTATTGTGAATACTTGTAATATTTTGATATAATTCCTGCTTTGTTCTACATTATATCCTTATCCCACTAGTCAGCCACCTGGGCTGCCTTTTACTACTAGTACCCAGTCTAAAGGATTCTAATGGAAAGCAACTCTCAAAGAGCATGAGAAATGTGTTAAGGAAAGCATTATATTTGTCATCTATGTTATCAGCACTATAAACATCCTGCCACTCTTGTTCCTTGGCGAGGTTTAAAAAACTCTATTGCTGTTGGATTAACTTCCTACATAGTTTGTAATTTAATTATATGCGACATTTGTTTGAGTACTAAAGTACTAAAAGCTTTTAGTGTTAAACTTGTGCATCATGGTGTGAAAGGCCATTCACCCTTTTACTAACAGAATGTCCATATAGTAATGAAGAATGAATAAAAATATTGTCTATGGCTGTGCTACTGTTCTCCTGCATCCTAGTTGGAAAAAAGACAGTCTGCATCAGATCATATGAATTTAGGAGAACTACTAACTTCCTTTTTCTTGCACCATCACATACAAAATTAATATCGAGGCCACCACATATAATTAATATCTGGGACTTCCTATAAAGTGAATCAAGAAACCTTTCTAGCTTGAGCAGAAATGCTCTGAAGGGACCTATAAACAACAACAATTAGAAGTTTAGTTTAACTAAATTCAACTGCCCCTACACAACATTCAAATATCTGTTCAGTGCAATGCCATGATACATCTATGAACTCAAATGGAATACTGTTTTTTACGTACATGGCCACTCCTCCACCCTTCAAGGAACTCCTTGAGCTGTATCCTGGTAAAGGAAGCCTCTGAATTGTCAAATTGTTTAAGTGGTGCTCCAATATACCAATAATTTCAGAGTCAACACCTATAAGCAGTTCACCAACATTATCTCTAATAAGCCTTATATTTTGATGAAATATGCTAATTCCTTCTCTACTTGGAAACGTGACATCCTCTGAAGGTGAGCCCTTAGTTAGAGGGACTTCCTTTAAGCGGATATACCTATCAGCTGACTTCAGTCTGAAAATCGTGCTCTGACACCTTAACTTCACGCTACCTGCCAATTTCCCCAGTGTGAACCCATCACCACCTTGGCTTCATTTAGTGGCCCGTGTTCACCTCGGACTTCATTCGCTTCCTAAGGACACAACTCCAGACTCGCTCTATCGCTGTAAATTTCTCTACCTTCGCACAGAGCTTCACGACAGTACCTTTGTGTACACTGGTGGCTCTCGGAATGACCACGGTGTTAGGTGTACCTTCATCATTGGCACTCATGATTTTTGCGGTTTCAGCTTCCAGAAACTGCTCGGTATTTACAGCAGAGATCTTCACCTCATATCAGGCCATTGAGTGCACCCAGTGACAAAGGCTTTTCAGTTGTGTCATTTGCTCCGACTTTTGGAGCCTTTCTGTACTGTGCACTGTCTATCCATTAGTGCAGCGGGTCCAGGGAGCATTCAGTTTCTCACTCTTGATGGAGTCACTGTGATGTTTATGTGCAACCCCGGTCACATCAGTCTAATGGGAAACAAGGCCGCTGACACTGCTGCCGAGGCAGCAGTCCTTGTACCTCAGCATGCTAGTTCTTACATTCCCTCCAATGATCTCTGTATTGCTGTCTGTCAGCAGGTGGTGTCACTTTGGCATCACCACTGGTCTTCCTTTCCTGAGGAATTAAATCTCTCCCAGCGGCTTGGCCGACTTCCTCTTGGCCTTTTAGCTTGGTTACATTTTGGGCACTGTCATTTTAGCCATTGCCATTTGTTAAGTGGTGGTGCCCCACCAGTTTGTGCCCATTGCCATCAACCTTCGACGGTTCACCCTTTCCTGAAGAAATGCCCTGTTTTTAACCACTTACATTCTAGTTTATGTTTGCCTTCTGAGTTATCGGCCATTTTAGTGAACGATGCTGTCAACCGCATTTTACTTTTTATTCATCGAAGCAATATGGTGAAGGACATTTAATCTCTAGTCAGGACCTCTGTTGTCTCTATAGCGTATTTTGTGGCCCTTCCTCCAACAGAAAGTCCCTGCTTTTTTTAACTGCCTTTCCTTCTGACAATTGGGTTTGAAATGTAGTCACTCATACCTCCCTTGTCATATTTGTGTTTTACAGTTCTGAAAGGGGCACATACGAGCTTTGTTGTTTTTGCACCTTGAAACAAAACATAACAATGTTAGACAGTGCTAGAGTGAGAAGAATTTGTCCACCAGATCTCACTTTTGGGAGTAGTAGATTATTTAAAAATGTGTGTGCTAGTGCCTCCAGGCAACTATAAAAAGAGAATTTCTCTTTCTTGTTGTTGATTCATGATGTTAGCCATAAAAATTTTTTTCTTAGGATTGAAATGACACTCATTTCAATGGTCTGTAAAAGCTGGGAACAGTCGTAGTTTGTTTCTCACAAATACTTCATAAATATGTTCTTAATATCTGACAGGTTCTGTATCACAGGTCACTTACAAAGTGGGTGGCAGCTCTTGCCAACCTCTCCTGGCTACAGTGGCTCTCACTGGCCTGGCCCTGTCTCTTGGGCCCACAGGCCTCCCTTGTGAATAAAGTCCTGCCATACACAACTAGATGGTAATAGCATCATTTTCACAGTGGTGGGAGGCTTTAATTCGTCATAGTTCATGAAATATTTATAAATTATACAGACAAACCTTCATTGTTTATCACTCTACTCTAGTGATATTAGCCTGAACATATTGACAGAAAGTGTGGTGTGACAGTTTTTAGTTTTATTTACCAACATCCATTGGGAGGATGCATTTTGGTATCATGTGTTTTACAGCTATACCTATATTATAAGTATGTAAAGACTATTAAACACATTAAGCTTGCGGCAAGAAGGTCATCTTCTGAAATAGACACCCCTGCCCCCCTTCTGTGCGTGCGTGCGTGCCCCCCCCCCCCCCCCCCCCCCCCCCCACACACACACTCTCTCTGCTGCTGCTGCTGCTTTGTCTCAGCACTGCAGTTCAGTCAAGCAAACTCTGCTGCAGACTATATACAGGGTGAGTCAGGAGGAAAGGTACATGCTTTGAGGCGTGATACTAGTGGTGATTCTGAACAAAAATCTCCTAATAAACATATGCCCTTTTCTTAACTGTTTCTGGGTAAACTAATGAAAACAACTGGGAATAGGAAACATGTGAGCGTTGTCCTTACTATACTAACTGTATCAGTACGCAGCTCACTTGTGCATGGTACAGTTTACCTCAAGTCTCAGTGTTGTTATGTGAACAACGAATGCGGTTTTGTGTTATGAAAATGCCATGGATCTTCACACATGCAGAGTACGCTGACATGGTGTTTGTCTATGGTTTGTCCAATGGCAATTCCAGCTGCTGTGCGAGAATACCGACAACGATTTCCAAAACGCAGGGTGCCAGATAGCAGGGTGTTCCACGGATTGCGTCAGCGTGGTGCACTTCCCAGCATAAATATTGTCTCTGAACGTCCCGTACAACAAACTCTTCATGAAGTTAAGAACATTCTTCAAGTAGTGGAACACGCAACCTACTACTAGCTCCAGAAAAATTGCAGCCCAACTTGGTGTTCCACAAACACGAGTGGTACACACAGTACACAAGCACAGTCTGTATCCCTTTCATTGGCAGAGTGTACAACATCTGCATGAAGGAGATGCTGCCGCCCAGCAAGAATTCTGTCAATGGATCACTGCCAATGAGCGATTAATTCCACATATTCTGTTCACTGAAGAATCAACATTTACCCACAACGGAATCAACAACACACGCAGCTCTCATGTATGGAGAAATGAAAATGTGCACGCTACTGTGGAAACGAATTTTAGATGACATTTCTCAGTCAACGTGTGGTGCGGTATTATTGGTGACAAACCCAGTTGTTTTAGATAACCGTCTTACCGGGACACGGTATTTTGAGTTTCTTCAAAATGTGTTACCAGAATACTTGGAGAATACCCCTTTGGCAACATGGACTTGTATGTACTTTCAGCATGACAGACCTCCGACACATTCAGCACGGCCAGTGACACAGTATCTCAACACAACGTATTCTGGTCGCTGTAGAGTCATTGCTTGGCCACCGAGGTCACCCAATCTTACCCCACTGGATTACTGTTTGTGGAGGGGGGGGGGGGGGGGGGGGGGGGGGCAGCTGAAGAGCGATGTCTACAAGTGCAGAGTGGTGGACACAAGAGAGGAATTTCTCGCTTGAATTTTACATGTTTGTACCCAGTTAAAGGAATGCAAAACTGAGCTCCAACCGATGACACAACACCTGTCTACGAGAGTAGCAATATGCATTGAAGTTGACGGTGGACTGTTTGAACATCTTCTGTGAGAAAATGTACACAGTTAAACAAACCATAACATAACAGTACCATAATTTACTGTCACCTGCACCTTTCCCATTCCTAGCTGTTTTCATTGGTTTACCTGGGGACAGTTAAGAGAAGGGCATATGTTTATTAGAAGTTTTTTTGTCCAGAATCACGAGTAATATCACCCGTCAAAGCATATATCTTTCCTCCTGACTCACCCTGTATATATGACAGCTGTGCATGCTGCCTGTCTCTCTCTCTCTCTCTCTCTCTCTCTCTCTCTCTCTTTCTTTCTTTCTTTCGCGAAAGCAGCATGTTTATTAACCACTCTACACCTCAACTATAAGGTGGTTTGAGATGCACTTACCATTGTTATATTCAACTCAGAACTTTCCAGGACTATATTAATGTTGCCACATCACAAAAGCCGTGACACTTGATGAAGCTGAGTGTTTTAATTTCTTGACCATCTTTGTAAGATTGTGTTGATTCACAATGGTTTCCTCAATGATCTGTGGTGTGACATACTTCTCAAGTGGTAGGAATTCTATGCATGTCTTAGTGACACTTTGCTTATTGCAGCGTTGTTGAATGGATATGGAGGCAAGCAGGAATCTGGAGGCTGTGCTCATTGTTGCTGTTCTGTGAACAAGAGTCGTTTTCTGTTTCTCATTCCTTTTTTAGATAACCCTCTTAACAGTGTACAGCAGTTAGAAAATTTGTGTGGGTTAGAACTGTTTGCACTCTGGAAACAGAACACTATTGCCTTTTAAAATTTTGTGATGAACCATTTGTACAGACAAAAGCACAGACAGAGGAAAAGAGAAACACTTGGTTAGTTAATTTCTGTGGATCATAATTGTGACCTCTCACTGTGTTATGGAATGAATCAATTGTACCATTATAGTACATATTTTCGGTGGAAAGCATTATAAAACAGTAGAGAAAAGGCACAATTTTAATATGGACATGATTATAGTCTTCATAGATAGCATAAAAGCCTTCAGTACAGTATATAGTCAAAAGCTATGGAGCACACTAGAAAAGTGAGATTATCCGAAACACATCATAAAGTTTCTGGAAGATATGTACACAGACACTAAAATAAAAAAAAATAGTTGCAAAAATGTTATATTTGATAAAATAAGAGTATCAGACAAGGGTGCAGTTTATCACTGACATTATTTAATATATACATTGCTGAAATATTGAGAAGATGGAAACAATAAGTACATTCAAGTTTACAGATAACACAGTACAGAATCATGAACATTTGTCTTTTTGCAGCCCATCATTTTTTTGTATCTGACAGTGAAAATCAGTTACAATAAGCCATACATAAGCTCATGAGCTGCACTCGCTGGGCAAAGAATACAGTATGGAAATCTCAATTAATAAAATGAAGGTAAAGGCATTTAAAGGAATTGAGCCAATCAAATCAAAAATTGTTATCAGTGACAGAATAATTAAACATGTTAACATGGTTAACTACTTAGGAAGCCTAATAAGATATCAGCATAATAGAGATATAGACAACAAGCTTTGTTTCAGTATATATGTGACACTAGTACTAGAACCTTACAGAACAGAGTCAGAGAGGAAACAAAAACAAAGTTTTATAAAACTATGGCTGTGATATCTTTACTGTAGGGGAATGAAACTGGGGTTACCATAAAGAGGGATAAAAGCTAACTGGAACATATGAAGCGTAGTTGTGGAATGCATTAAGAAATTTCAGCTAGACTCTGTACATTTATGACATCACTTACTATTGACAAGTAACCAAATAGTGTTTATAACACAAATAATTCTTCCAGAAATTTACTGTTTCCAGCAGTCAGGAATTCTTGGATGAAAAGCATATGCTCTCCCCATACATTTTCAAGCTGTAGTCAGACATTGTATGTGGATACATCACACATTTATTTTCATAGTTCTGTAGACTGCTGAATAGAGAATATAACAGTAGCGACATCATGAATCTCTCTTGCCTGCTTCAAGCAATAAAGAAACTACATACAGCAGACAACGGTATAGATGCCTCTTCAGCAAATGTGGATTTTTTACACTCCTTTCTCAGTATATTTGCCCATTATTCTCTGCAGAATCAGCCTGTTTCAAAACTTATATTGCTTAACACTTTCTCATACAGCATTAAATTCCACACAACTGGAAAAGAGTGCAGGTCACTCTCTTTATAAGGAGGATCAAAGAATGGATCGCACAGAATCATGTACCAATATATCTAATGTCCACCTGTTTTGGATCCTAGAGCACACAATGAAAAAGGGAAAAGAAGCTTGTTTCAATGAATTGGAACAGGTTTGTTAAAAAGAACTCGATCTTCTCACGCATGATAAGTTGTAATAATGGACACTGATGAAAAGTGATACTGTGTTTGTGGATTCGTGGAAGATGAAAAAGTGGATACTATGTTAGTAGATTCCTGAAAGGTGTTTGACCGTGTACTACATTGTTGGCAGATAATCAAGGTATGATCATATGTAGTATCTTCACAAATATGACATTAGCTCAAGGAATTTTAAACTTGTAGAAACCAGTTTATTATACTGAGCAGTGAACGTTCAACAGAAGGGGTGGCCAAAGAACATCAGGTGTGTTACAAAGAAATGAAATAAGACTACCAGTGTGCTAAATATACACAATGCAGCACACTCATTGTATGCTGACCATGATGTTGCCTATAGTAAAGTGACATAGCTCACTGAATGTAAAAAATAAATGCAAGATAATGCTCCTAACAAACTCAAAGAAATCAGTAGTGTCTGATTATATTGGTAAATTTCCGTAGCCTGTCACATTGTCAAAATTTTTAAGGGTAACATTAAGAAACAATGTGAGATCAGTAGTGGGGAAGGTAAATAGGGGACAGATCTGACTAAGGAGTTATGGTCTTACATAAAATCAGTATGCTGGTTCACATCATCTATTCAGTCGCTCAGTGACTATAATCACTCCAAAAAGAGAGGTCAGTACTCCAAAATTGTTTCACTATGGAGGATCATGATACAGTTCTTCCTTTCAGTCATCACACCAAAATGCAGAAATTGAGATAAATGGTTGCTGAATAGAATACTGACTAAAACTGCTCAATAACAGAAAGTTATCTGGACAGGATGAAATACCTGAGAAATTCTACAGAGATTACGTAAAAGAACTTGGTCTCCTCCTATGAGTAGCTTTTCTTTGTAAGCTGGAATAATGAAAGGTGCCAAACAACTGGAAAAAGCACATCATTCCTGTTTCCAACAAGGGTCATCAAACAGGTGTGCACAATTATAGACATATATTGCAGACATAAAACAGTTTTTCAAAATCAAACAATGGAAATTCAGGATGGACTGTGACAGTATAATGAAAAGGACAGCTGCTACTCACCATATAGTGCAGATGCTGAGTCACAGAAAGGCACAACAGAAAGACTGTCGGAAAGTTAGTAGACTTAGTGAGTGAGATTTTCACTCTGCAGTGGAGTGTGCACTGATATGAAACTTTCTGGCAGATTAAAACTGTGTGCTTGACCGAGACTCGAACTAGGGACCTTTGCCTTTCACGGGCAAGTGTTTTACCATCTGAGCTACCCAAGCACGATTCACGACCTGTCCTTACAGCTTCAGTTCTGCCAGTACCTCATCTCCTACCTTCCAAACTTCACAGGAGCTCTTCTGTGAACGTTGCAGAACTAGCACTCCTACCAGGAAGTTTCATATCAGCACGCACCCCGCTGCAGAGTGAAAATCTCATTCTGGAAACATCCCCCGGGCTGTGGATAAGACATGTCTCTGCAATATCCTTTCTTCCAGGAGTGTTAGTACTGCAAGGTTCGCAGAAGAGCTTCTGTGAAGTTTGGAAAGTAGGAGACTAGGTACTGGCAGAATTGAAGCTGTGAAGATGGGTCATGAGTCGTGCTTGGGTAGCTCAGATGGTAGAGCACTTGCCAGCGAAAGGCAAAGGTCCCGAGTTCAAGTCTCAGTCTGGCACACAGTTTTAATCTTCCAGGAAGTTAGTAGTTTTTGGCAATCAAGGCCTTTGTCAAAAGTAGACAACATACACACATGCATGCACTCACACACAGATACGACCATGGTCTCTGGCAGCTAGCACCAGACTGCAAGCAGCAGGGAATTATGGGAGAGGCAAAACCTTGTAGGGGTAAGGGGGAGGCCGGGGCAGGGAGGGGGAGGGATAGCAGGGTAAGGGTAAAGGACAGTAAAGTGATGCTGGAAGTGTGCAGAGACGAGTTGGGGAGTGGGGCAGCTAGGAGCAGTCGGAAGGTAAGATGGGGCATAGGAGGAGGGGGGTTTGCAGAAAAGGAGAGAAGTAGGATACATTGCAGGGAGAGTTCCCAGCTGTGCAAATCAGAAATCTGGTGTTGGTGTGAAGGATCCAGATGACACAGGTTGTGAAGCAGTGACTGAAATGAAGGATGTCATGGTAGGCAGCATGCTCAGCAACAGGGTGGTCCGTCAAACTTTGACCATTCATGTGGACAAACAGCTTATTGGCTGTCATGCCCACTTAGAATGCAGCACATTCATTGCAGCCTAGCTTGTAGATCACATGACTGGTTTCACAGGTCGCCCTGCCTTTGATGGGATAGGTGATGTTTGTGAGAGGAGGAGTAGGTGATGTTGGGAGGATGTATGGTCCATGTCTTGCATCTAGGTCTATAACAGGGATATGAACCATGAGGCAAGGGCCTGGCAGCAGGGGTTGTGTAGGGATGGAAGAGGATATTGTGAAGGTTTGGAGGGTGGCAGAAATACCACTATGGGAAGGACAGTGGGTAGAAAATTTTTTCATTTCAGGACACGAGAGATAGTAAAAAAATTGGCATAGAATGTAATTCAGTTGCTCCAGTCCTGGTTGATACTGAGTCACGAGGTGAACACTCCTCTTTGGCCGGTAGGTGGGGGCTTTGGGAAGTGTCGAATAACTGGAACCCCTGTTCCCGGGGCTTTGCCTCGTGTCTCATATTCCTGTAGCAGACCTAGATAGAAGACATGTCCCATATAGCCTCCCACCACTGTCTACCCCAGTTCTGTCAAGTACATCACCTACCCTGTCAAAGGCAGGGCGACCTGTGAAAACAGTCATGTGATCTACAAGCTAAGCTGCAGCCACTGCACTGCATTCTAAATGGGCATGACATCCAACAAGCTGTCTGTCTGTATGATTGGCTGCCAACAAACTGTGGCCAAGAAACAGCTGGACTACCGTCCTGCTGAACACACTGTGCAACATGACACTCTCCATTACAATGACTGTTTCACAGCCTGTGCCATTTGTATCCTTACCACCAACACCTGTTCTTCTGAATTGCGCAGGTGAGTTTTCTCCCTGCAATATGTTCTACATTCCCCTAACCCTCCTGGTATCAACCTTCATTAGTGATTGTCTTATCCGTCTAGCCCCTTCCCTGCTCCTATCCCCAGTACCTACACAACCCTCTATTCCTCCACAGTCTCTCCTTTTCTGCAAACCCCGCTCTCCATATAACCTCCCAACTGTATGTAGCTGCCCCCACTCTCCACCTTGTCCCTGCACACTCCCAGCAGCACTTTACCGTCCCCAACCCTTACCCTGCTATCCCTCCCCCTCCTCACCCCAATCTCCTCCTTACCCTCAAACAGTTGCTTCTCCCATAATGCCCTGCTGCTTGCAGTGCTCTAGCTGCCAGAGACCGTGGTCATATGTGTGTTCGAGTTGTGTTTGCATGAGTGTGTGCGTGTGTGTATGCTGTCTACTTTCGACAAAGCCTTGTTGGCCAAAAGCTACAAACTTTCCGACAGTCTTTTGTTGTGCCTTTCTGTGACTCAGCATCTCCACTATATGGTGAGCAACAATTACCCTTTTCATTATATTGTTATGGGACATTTTCTGTGCTCATGCATTATGATATTTCTGGAGACTGAAAATGTACTCTATAAAAACCAATATGAATTCTGTAAACATAAATCTTGTGAAACTCAGCTCACACTGTTTATCCATGATGTTCAGAGGACCATAGGCAAAGACATCTAAGTTGACGTAATGTTCCTGAAATTTAGGAAGGCATTCAGTGGTGTTTCACATTGTCACTTAGTGAACAAAATATGAGCCTGTTGAGTAGTGGACCAGATTTGTGACAGGATTCAGGACATTCTAGGAGAGAGAACTCAGTGTGTTATTCTTAATTCTTAACAAGACAAAATCAAGAGGTGTGAAAGTAATTTTGGGAGTACCCAAAAAGAGCATTACAGGGCCATTACATATTTTGCAGTCAAAACTGATTTTTAGTTAGAATGTGTTTTCTCTAGTTAAAACTAGCTTATATTGAATGCCTTTGTATAATTTCCTATATATAACTAGAACATACCACTATAAAGGTTTGAATTTTAGATGAACCCAGTTTTAACTTTGAAAGTTAGATGAAACTGGCACATTAGCTTGAGAAACTTGTTTGGGGGAAACAATTCAATCAAAACCAATTACATGTTGACTGGAATTTAAAAAAAAGTATTGTTTACAGAGCATTGTCAGCAGCAGTAATTAAAAAATGTGAAATGAAAATAATCATACATTAAAAATATGTGAATTAATCTGATACGTTTAATGAAAGTAGCTTGAGTCTTAATAAAAAAGGGAACAAGTAAGTTTTGAGTTATACAGGTTGCCTTTTTTTCCTTGCAAAAGTATCTTTTTAACATATATGCCTGCTTGTACACACAGCAAACAAATCCTTGTCCTGTTCCTAAGGCTGCTGTCTTGGCAACAGTTCTTGAAAAGAAATTTGTCTCTGGCACTTCTTCTAAAAGTAATAATTTTTCTTTGGACACACCGAATTCGCACCTGAAGAAACACGTATAGTTAGCTTACTTAACAAGTGATTAGGTATTTAATAGGTGATTCTGCACTCTATGTGTATTACAGTAAAAATATTAAACCTTCAAACATTAATGAATTACTTGCATATTAGCAACATTAAATAGTGCTTTGAACTAATGAGCCACTGAAACTGTTAGTAGCAACATTCTGCCCTTATTATTGAAATCAGTTCAACAGTACAGTCCATTTTGTCAAGCATTCCATATTTTGTTCCAGTCTTGTGGAGACCATGTTCATCCTTTAGAAGAACAACTCCTATAATATTGCAAAGATCTCTCTTTCCTCTATCGACATTAGGAATTGCTATAATTGTATTACTACTGATTTCTATAGATATGTGTATTGAATCCAAAGCCTGTTTTATTCTCTTGGTCTGTTTGTCAAGTTTTCATGAGTGTCTTGTCTAGCTACTGTTATCTGGGACTGTCAGTTTGCACTAGCTGCAGCTTCTAGATCTGTATCACTATCTGCAATTATTTAAGAGTCTGCACTTGTACTAGATATGGCTTCTGGGTCTTATTCACTGACTGCAGCTGAGCACTGCTAAAGCCATTACCTCTTTTGAGTTATGTGATATATCTATATCATTTGCTTCATCTATCACAATAATTTTACTTAAAGACTCTGTCAAAATCATCTCATATTTCCTTAATAACATCTAGAGACAAACTCGAAGTCATAAGTCCTGTTCACAGGTCTGTACCAAACATGACTTCATATGGTGATTGCTTGATACCAAAATGAAGTGCCAGATTTTCCACAAACTGTACAAAAGGCAAAAGGAAGGCTGTTTGATCAATTTCAAAAGGAAGGCTGTTTGACCAATTTATGGTATTGTCACCTTGCATCCATAAAGCCAACACTTTTTCAATGCCTTGGTTAGCGCATTCAACAGGACTTTGACTTTGGCTGTGCCTTGGTGTTTCATGAACCAGTTTACAGCAGTGCCAAAATGAAGTCAGACCATTTGTGACAGAATTAACAAATTCTTTGGTATCATCAGAGTGGCAAGGAGCACCAAACACAAAAATATACCTGTTAATTGACATGCCACTTCCATGGCTCTTGTGCTTTGCAGTGTACGGTAACAAATTTTATCATGTGGTACTCATATAGCATTATAAACTTATATCCATTATCTTCTTGCATTTGCATGTCGTTTCGATTAACTTGTCAATGACTGTTCGTTTCTGAATGAAGCACAGGTTTCAAAACAAGTTCCTTTTCTTCACCTTCATTTTACACTTACAGGTTTTGCACACAGACACTCAAATATTGTAATGTTCACATATTTTCTTGAAGTTTCAGTTTTTAGTTTGTCTTGGCCTCTGTGATCAACAGCCATATGAGCTGCTTCAGTAATGCCTACGTGTAAGTAGTACTTTGTAGCCTTTTCTTACGTCGCTAACTTTAGCAATGCATAAATATTAATAACTCTGGGCTGATTTAATTTCCTTAGCTGTTTCTGTCTCTCTCTTTCAGTTAATTGAGCTTCAGTTTTGTCCACTAATGTATCACTAAGTTTCATTTGTAATCCTATTGTAGAGGTTTTACTTTTTGTGTTCACCAATCTGTAATATCCATCTTAAAAATGCTTCTTTCTATCGCATTTCCTGATTTACACCCGCCGTGAGAAATACATATCAGTCGATCTGTGTGTGCTGGACAGATGTGCCCAGGAGGGCTGCTTTTCGATCAACTTTTCCCGCCCGAATCAGGGGACGTCACTCGATCAATCACAATTAACTCTGTTGCGTCACATGTAAAGGTCAAAACAGTTTTAACTGAATCATTTTTGCCAAAATATGTTTTGTGAAGTTAAAACCAGTTTTGAATGACATTCACTTTTGACCAGCAGTAAATTCTAGTTGTAGCAAAGGCATTCAGTAAAATCTAATTGTAGCTAATAAGAATGCACTCTAATTAAAAATGGGTTTTCAGGGTGTTATTTTTGTATGTGTCATAAAGTAGAATGTATGTATGTGTGTCTGGGATCTCCTCCCAAACCCCGGATCGATTTCAACCAAATCTGGCACAGAAACATCAAGCCTTATGAATATCAGCATTATGGGGTTTCTAACCAACTAGTTCCAATAGGGTTGGAGATATGGGCAGAAACGTGTTTTTTTCCAGTCCCTGTTGTATAGGCTGCCCTACATGACAGGCATGTTGTGTCGGAACATAATTGGCCGGCCAAATCAACCTGCTTTGCAGAGCAGCCTACGTGTCATGGGCAAGCAACCGTTTTCCGGACTCTGGCATGTAGTCTGTCATGCATGACAGTTGTGCTATATTGGAGTAATATCAGCCTGCTTTCCTGAACTGTACTGGGGTGCCAGTGGGAACGGCTGGTGAAAAATTGAGATGGATAGAGGAGGGGATGGACAGAGAGAATGGAGGAGAGGGAGATGCATGAGGGAGGTGGAAGGTGTAGAGGGATAGTGGGCAGGTGGAAAAGAAAAAGAGGGAGGCAGAAATGGGAAGAGAGAGGGAAGGAGGAAATGGTCAGAGAAAGGAAATGAACAACGAGGGGGGAGCGAGAGAGGGAGGGAGGGAGGGAGGGAGGGAGGGAGGGAGGGAGGGAGAGAGAGAGAGAGAGAGAGAGAGAGAGAGAGGGTCCACCACCACCACCTCCTCCTAAACTACTGGAGCGATTTCAATGAAATGCTGCACTGCTTGCTATATGAGAATCAACACTATGGAGGTTACAACCCTCTAGATTGCGTAACAGTGGAGATATGGGCAAGAAAAGGTGGGGGGGGGGGGTGAAGTGGACAGAGAGAGGGGGTGGAAAGCCAGAGAGGAAAAGGATGATGAGATGGTGAGATGGACAGAGAGAGGGGGAGGAGGAGATGCAGTCAGAGAGAAGAGGCAGAGGAAGTGGACAAAGAGGGGTAAGATGAGATGTAGAGACAGAGAGAGTGAGGAGGAGGAGGAGATGGGACAGATGGAGCTGGGAAGATGAGGTGGGCAGAGAGATCAAGGAAGGAAGAGGTGGACACAGAGAGAGGGAGGAGGAGATGTGTGCAACGTATATTGAATGCATATGCAGGTGATGCTGTGGTGACTAGGCTAGACTTCTGAAAACGTTACTTTAAAGCTTACCTGAGCATTTGAAAAGTGTGAATACATTTGTTTTATATTGCTTCAACTGCACCACATCTCAAAATGGGCAGTTGTGCATACCACCACAAGCAGACGATGCTGATGTCAACAGGAAGTTTGCAATGCCAGATGACTTGCAGAGAATTGATGATTGGTGCAGGGAGCTACAATTGATCCTGGAAGTAAATAAGTGTAATATATAGTAACAATATTGTGAAAAGGGGAGTTCCTACTCACCATACAGCAGAGATGCCAAGTCGCAGATAGGCGCACAACAAAAAGACTGTCACAAATAAAGCTTTCGGCCAGTAAGGCCTTTGACAAAATTAGATGACACACACACACACACACACACACACACACACACACACACTACTGCAGTCTCAGGCAACTGTGTGTGTCATGGACGTATCTGTAACACACCTTACGTTTACGAGTTGCCATGTCTCTCTTTCAGAATTCTCCACCAATGAACTGTCAACTAACAGACTGCCCAAAGTGACCTCCTCTAGCTGTTCGTAGAGCTTGCTATCCACATGAAACAGGTCATCACAATCATTAGCATTTCACAGGTGTCAGGTGCCAGGGATTTGCATAAAATGCTTGTGGTCTCCTTCTTGGCACATTCACGAATAATAACTTCACATTGAATCTCATCATAGCATTAATAAGCAAAGTATACTTTTTGTTAATGATTGCAACAAACTGGGCAATGTTATTAATGAATGACTATGTATCACAGCAAACAACGTATGTTCTATTGTGTGCAGGCGGGGATCCAGGGTTCAGTTCTAAGAGGACCGTGTGGGTAGGGAGATTGTTTCTGTGTCTTACTCCCTCCCCCCCCCCCCCCCCTCCCTCCCCCTACTCTGCCAAATTATAATTTGCTATTTCTCCAACTTTCAACAAGGCACAGTTGTTCTATGAGTGTCACTCCAAAAGAAATGCACACTATTTTTTTAAAATCCATCTTTTATTCTACATGTTTGAAAGTTTTACAGTGTGTAGATACATCCTTTAGGAACAATATTTTCATTTCTCCACATAATTTCCACCCCTTCAACTGGCTTATGCCATCTTGGAACCAGCACCTGTATACCCGCACGGTAAAACTCTGGACCAACCTGTTGGAGCCACTGTTTGGCAGCGTGCACAAGGGAGTCATCATCTTCAAACCTTGTTCCACGAAGAGAGTCTTTCAGTTTCCCAGAAAGATGATAGTCGCATGGAGCCAGGTTAGGGTTGCAAGGCGGGTGTTTCAGTGTTGTCCGTCCAAGTTCTGTGATCACTTTCATGGCTTTTTGACTGACCTGTGGCTGTGCATTGTCGTGCAACAGCAAAACACCCTGCTTTTGCCAATATGGTCAAACACGACTCAGTCGAGCTTGAAGTTTCTTCAGTGTCGTCACATATGCATCAGTCAGCAGTCACCAATTCGTTAACTCTGCACATTCTCTGGAGTGTGTGCAGTACGAGGCCTGCTGCTGCGAGGACAATCCTCAATATTGCTGTGCCCGCTTTCACCACGTAACCTGCTTGCCCACCAATTAACTGTACTGCGATCGACAGCAGCATCTCCATACACCTTTCTCAACCTCTTGTGGATGTTTCCCACTGTCTCGTTTTCACAGCACAGGAATTCTATGACAGCACATTGCTTCTGACGAACGTCAAGTGTAGCAGCCATCTTGAAGACAAGTTGTGACAGCGCCACTCACAGGAACAGGTTTGAAAACAAGTGGGATGGATGTACCTACACACTGTAAAACTTTCACACATGCAGAGTGAAAACTGTATTTTTACAAAAATAGTTTGCATTTCTTTTGGAGTGACCCTCGTAAAGTAAATGCATTAGGCAGTTGATTTAAAAGCTATAACCACTAGAAATTCTAACAACTTGATTTACACAACATGTGACTCAGTGGAAAAGTGCCAGAGTATGAATCGGCTGTCGCTGCCTGCATTAGGGAAGTCAGTCTTTCTCTCGTTTTCTCCTCAGCTTCCTGTCGTTTGCCAATTCTGCCTGTGGACTCATGGATGGTGTCGGGCTCGTTGGTGGCAGATGCAGTCAGCCCATGCATCAACACCTCTACCTGGCTGGTGTATTTTCTGCAGTATGCAGCTGAGTATCCTGGTGTGTGTTACACAAAACTTGTAATTTTCAACAAAAGTAATCTCGGAAAGTGAAAAATATTCTTTTACTAAAATAATTTTTTGAGGGGGTGGGAAGTTCTGACCGCCTGTTTGGATTCCCATCTAAATATGTGATAATTCCATAAATTAATACCATTGACTATGCGTGATGAGGATATTCCCCTTCGTCCACCTTTAACAGCCCATGTATTGTTTCACAGTTCATTGTTCTTACAAAGAGACAAGTTGCAGTTAATACCGTCATGCCTTTCCTTTATAAACTGTTATAAGTAAAAGAAACAGTCAATGGTTTTGGGCGATTATTTTTTTTTTACACTTCCGTTTATTACACTAGAGCTTTGCGTCTTTCTGTGTGGTGCCAAATATGCAGGTTGTATAATAATGAAAGGCATAAACGTGTGCAGTTGAAAGTACATGGTACTAGAGGCAAAAAAACTCTCAATAAATATAGGTGTGCAAACAACTATTTTTGAGATAATTGGAACTTTGCCATTACTGGCCACCGCTGATTCTATTCTGTGCGAACGTCATACCAGTTAGGAAAAGGTTACAATAATGTACAACATTAACAAATGTTATTAGAGATATTTTGGCAGTAGTGCATATTTTGAATGAACGCAACACCAGTTACGTGAATGTAAAAATGTCATCCTTGTACTCAGATGCAGGACTATTCCCATTGCCACATTGAGTTTCGAATCTTTTCAAGCATGTCTGGATCATTTTGAAATTATGGCAAGCATTTACAAATCTCTATTCCAACACTTCAACCATGTTAACTGGAATGGTGAACACAACACCTTTAAGGTGGTCCTAAGCACAGAAATCTGTGGGGTTCATATCAGGCAGTACTGGGGGCTACAGAACAGATCCTCCTCGGCCAGTCTATCTTTGGCCCTATTTACACATTAGATGTCATCTCACTGTAGCAGCAAAATGTGTCAGTGCTCGGTGTGTGTACCACATCCTCTGGCACTGCTGTAAGAGAACTAGCAATCCTGTAAGATGATGCCACAGAAACCAATGATAATTTCATCCACTGAACACAAGTACAGCCCAATACGAAAATCTCCTAGTAACCACACATTCACTGAGTAATGTCAGTGTGTGCAGACTTGTGCACAGCATGTATATTGGAGCCTAGATGACTCCAAACGTGAGAATTGTGATAATTAAACAGACCATGATGAGCGAATCCTGCTTAATCGGTAAATAAAATGTTATTGTCAAACTTAGAGCTGCTTACGGCTTATTGTTGCATCCACTGTCAGAACGTTAGTCTAGGACCAAAGTCTGCCTAAGAAACTCAACTTATTGAAGGTGGTAAGGTTATATTGCCTTGTGAAGAATTAGCCTACAAACACTACTGTGTTGCAGGTCTCCTTGTGGAGACTGCTTCACTGTTTCCAGCCCACGTTTTCAAGCATATGTGTAATTCATTCAGACCTACTCATTCTCACAGCATGTCCAAAGCTTCCAGTTTCTTGGAGATATTGCTGCACTCTTGTAAATCTTCAACTCTCGGGGTGTCTTTCAGGGGCATAAGCTTCTCGGTAAAAGTGTGCAGCCTCCCGTGCATTACCATACATAAATTGCATAGCCATATATTCTTTGTTACTGTAATGTTCCTTATTGCCATCAACACTAATATAACACAACTGATGCTCTACAAATGAATGCCAGAAGTGGTACTCTGACTGTATATTACACTATTGTAGCCATTCTGTTTGCAACTCCACATCTTGAAAATGTGAACAAAGAGCACACCACACACTGCAGTGTTTACACAGAATCACATTAGTAGTGGCTGGTAACCACAAAGTCAAAATTATCTCACAAACAGTCCACTTGTGCACTTGTATTTACTGAGAATTTTTTGGTTCTAATATTGTGTACTTTCAACTGTATGCATTTATGCTATTAATTATGGTACACCCTTTATACTATGTGTGATGTAAATTACCTGTGAACTTTTAATTTTGGCTTTTTGTGCAAGGGGTAAATATCTAATTGTACGTTTGTGCTGACAGATTGATTTTATAGTCTATGAACTCTCAAATTATTCTTTATAACAGAATCTCCAAATTGATGACATAGTGGAGCAAAGATTAAAAATGCATCTACTTGACACATATACAGGGTTATTACAAATGATTGAAGCGATTTCACAGCTCTACAATAACTTTATTATTTGAGATATTTTCACAATGCTTTGCACACACATACAAAAACTCAAAAAGTTTTTTTAAGCATTCACAAATGTTCGATATGTGCCCCTTTAGTGATTCGGCAGACATCAAGCCGATAATCAAGTTCCTCCCACACTCGGCGCAGCATGTCCCCATCAATGAGTTCGAAAGCATCGTTGATGCGAACTCGCAGTTCTGGCACGTTTCTTGGTAGAGGAGGTATAAACACTGAATCTTTCACATAACCCCACAGAAAGAAATCACATGGGGTTAAGTTGGGAGAGCGTGGAGGCCTTGACATGAATTGTTGATCATGATCTCCACCACAACCGATCCATCGGTTTTCCAATCTCCTGTTTAAGAAATGCTTCTGCTTTAGCCTTTTCCGTAAGATTTTCCAAACCGTCGGCTGTGTTATGTTTAGCTCCCTGCTTGCTTTATTCGTCGACTTCCGCGGCTACGCGTGAAACTTGCCCGCACGCTTTCAACCGTTTCTTCGCTCACTGCAGGCCGACCCGTTGATTTCCCCTTACAGAGGCATCCAGAAGCTTTAAACTGCGCATACCATCGCCGAATGGAGTTAGCAGCTGGTGGATCTTTGTTGATCTTCGTCCTGAAGTGTCGTTGCACTGTTATGACTGACTGATGTGAGTGCATTTCAAGCACGACATACGCTTTCTCGGCTCCTGTCGCCATTTTGTCTCACTGCGCTCTCGAGCGCTCTGGCGGCAGAAACCTGAAGTGCGGCCTCAGCCGAACAAAACTTTATGAGTTTTTCTACGTATCTGTAGTGTGTCGTGACCATATGTCAAGGAATGGAGCTACAGTGAATTTATGAAATCGCTTCAATCATTTGTATTAGCCCTGTATATACCAGCAAATGTTAACTTTCCAAATTGAAAGTTATTCAATCTGCCTAAGGAGAGGAAAGAGTTTGAAGTGGTCAGGATTTGAGTAAGAACGTGTCCGAGACACCAGTTTAAAAAAGAGCATAAAAGAGAAAGCAATAACCAGAGGCCTGTCTCGGTATAAATATGAAAACCAAAGGATTAGAACTGACATGGAGGGTATGTAGCACATTAGATGTAACAAAAAAGCCAGCAGGTACAGAAACATAAATGAGGAAAACTTGGACAAAATGGAAGATAGTGGGTGATAGTTGGGAGGATGGAGAAATATAAAGAAGTGAAGGAACAACACAATTAGCCGACACTTAACACCCAGTTGGTGGAGGCACAAAGCAGATACAGCAGAGTCTTGCAGAATTTACTAAAGCACCACAATTATCGATACTGGTCTCTGTGTTAAAGACTATGTGAAATTGGTTGCACCCCCCACCCTATATCCACACATATACACCAAATCAAATGTGCCACCATCATGTATTGCTCCCACCAGAGGGCTCATGACTCTTTGGTGAGTTCGTGCTTGGCTATCACCGGGCCCCAGCCTTTGCAGCATCTTTCCCCTTCTGTGGTGGATGTCTAGCCTCTTGCTATTTTTTTTCCTGTCCGTTGGGGAACATGTCTGGGATATTTTGGTGATGTGTTTTGCATTTTCAGTAGCCTGATATCAGAACAGTCCACCCACTGTTTTTTGTTCCTTTATTCTTTCCTCATTCCCCTTCTCCTATGTTTCCCCACTTCAGCAATTGAGATTCTTCCTCCCTGTGCATTCCTGAAGGCCTGCCCATGTGTCCGACATGTAACAGGTGACTGGGTAATGTGTAATTACCAGCCCCTGGTTGACAGGTAGGGTTTGCACGTGCACTCTGGTACTGGCCAGGCACAGGGAGGGGTGATTGCCTGAGCTGTTACCTTCCCAAATTGCCAACTGGTACCTCTGTCAGGTGTTTGGGAGGTGTGTCTTGGGTGACCAAAGAATCATTTGAGGGGCGGGGGGGGGGGGGGGGGTGTTGTCCTCCAGTTGGGAGGAGCATCCCATCTCTAGAGACTCTGGATAACATGGGGCATTTTCTTGCAATGGCCCAAACATCTTCTTGTCAGTTGACATCTACTAAACGTAAATGGAATGAGACTAACAATTCAAAGAACCTCCCAGCTGTACTCATGGTACCCTGTACTGAAAGTGGTCAGCCCTTTGCTATGGTTAATCTGTTTATCATTCAGAAATGTGTTGATGCAATTGCCGGCCCTGTGAAATCCTGCTCCCGTTTACACAATGGCACTTTGCTTTTGGAGACTACCTGTGATTCTCAAGTGCAGCAACTGCTTGCAGCTTCACTCCTTCACATCTATTCTGTTCATCTCGAGGTCCATTGAATGCTAAAGTGTTCGCTTGGTGATATCACACTAGGCTGCTCAATGGTCTGACAGAGGCAGAAATCCAAACTTACATTCCGAACCTGATGTGGTGTTACCAATGTCATTCTTACAGCCACACTCGAATGCCCTGTTGACACCTGGCCAAAAGTTTAACCTGTGGTATGGATCCACACGAGGGTGATTTTCAGCCTTCTTCTCCCCGCTGTATCAATTGCAATGGTGACAATGCCTCCTCCCATGATTGCCCCATGTATCTCAATAAGTGGGCCATCCAGGAGGTCTGGGTGAAGGAGAAAGTGCCTTTCCCTGTCCCTCGCAAGTTGTTGGCTAGTCAGAAACATTGCATTTTACCATCTGGCACTAGCAGTACTGTTCTTGTTACATCTTGCCCCATGAAGGACGTAGCCATGCAGACATGCGACCTCATATTCAGCAGCACTGATTTAAATTTGACAGTGTCACTGTAGCACCCTCATCTCCTTCTCCTCCCGCTGTGCAACAAGCCATCAAATTCTTGACTCGAGCCGTGAAATCACCTGCTGCGCAACCGGCAGGCCAGAAAGGAGAGAAGAAATATCCACACGAAGCCACCAAACATCTGAATCATCATTTGCCAACCACAAAGGCTCCAAGAAGTCCAACAAAGGCAAACAATCTCCTTCGCTGACTGGGAGATCCTCTTCAATGGTGTAGCCACATTATACCCTCACCTGGCTGACCTCTGTGTCGCTGGTGTGCACAGCCAACTGTTTTTCTGCCCTGTATTCTGCAGACTGACTGAGGGAGAATGCCGATGCCTCTATAGATCTCATTGAGCAGGATCCTATTTGCAGAGAGTCTTTGAAGGCTGGCACTCGGCAGCCACTGAGGTGACAACCCTTCATTTTTTTCCCTCTCCCCTTTCCTTATCATCACTCACCTCCAATGGAATGTTTCCAGCCTTAGATCCAATAAGGAGGAGAGAAAATTAAGTCCTCACGACCACTTTAACCTCTCACATTTCTTTCTGGTCTGCTTTGACCTTCCACCTGAGGATTGTATTCCATCTCATGGGGGAGTCATGCTGCTCATCCATGACAACTTTCGTAGTCAAACCATCTCAATTAAACACCCAGTTGGTAGCTGCTGCAGCCTGCATTTTCCTTGCTCACTTCACCTTTTCCCTCTGTACTATTTACATCCCTCCATCCTTCGGTGTCACCAGGGCAGACTTGCCCACATTGTTGGGCATTTCGCCGGCTGCTGTGGCCGAGCAGTTCTAGGCACTTCAGTCTGGAACTGCACGACCGTTACAGTTGCAGGTTCGAATCCTGCCTCGGGCGTGGATGTCTGTGATGTCCTTAGGTTAGTTAGGTTTAAGTAGTTCTAAGTTCTAGGGGACTGATGACCTCAGATGTTAAGTCCCATAGTGTTCAGAGTCATTTGAACCATTTTGTTGGGAATTTCCTTCACCCCTTTTTGCTGCTCAGTGTCTTTAATGCTCATCATCCCCTTTGGGGCTCTCCCAGAACCTGTGTGAGAGATGCCCTCTTGCCTGACTTTCTCAATCAACTCAACCTCATCTGTCTTAACACTGGAGCACCCATGTTCCTTTCAGACTCCACGCACACCTATTCCCATTTGGACCTCTCCTTCTACACTGACCAGCTTGCCCGTCATCTCGAGTGGTCCATTCTCTCTGACACATACTGGAGCAACCATTTCCCATGTGCTATTGGTTTGCTGACTCCTACCGCACATACGTGCAAACCCAAATGGCAGCTTTCATGGCAAATTGGAGGCTCTACTCCTTCCTCACGACATTCGACAAACAACATTTGCCCTGCTGTGATGAACAGGTAGAATACCGTATCAAGTGTATCCTTACTGTTGCAGTACATTCCATTCCTCTCACTTCATCTTTACCACTGTGTGTCCTGGACGCTTGGTGAACTGAGACGTGCCCCAATGCAAATCGGCTCAGACACATGCTCTCCACATTTTTAACCACTGTCCTACGATGGTGAACTGCATTTGATATAAACAGTTGCATGCACAGTCTCACTGCATTCTTTGGGATAGCAAAAAAGCTAGCTGGATTTAGTAGTTCTTTTAACAGTTCCACTCCCTCTTCGGCCATGTGGGCTTACCTCCGACGGCTCTATGGAGCATGATCTTCAAATTTTCAGCCTGACCATAGCAGATGATGTCATTGTGGACCTTATTGCTATCTTCAACACCTTGGGCTACTATTTTGCAGAGATTTTGAGCTCCACGCACTATCACCCTGCCTTCCTCCATCACAAATGATTGAAGGAGGCTCGGGCGATACTCTTCTCTTCTCAGAATCGTGAGTTCTACAACGCCACTTTTACTATGAGGGAGCCAGATCGTGCTCTGGCTTCATCCCCATCCTCAGCCCCAGGGCCAGACGATGTTCACATTCAGATGTTGCTGCAGTACCTTTCTTTTGTGGGCAAGCACTTTCTCCTTCATACGTACAATCACATGTGGGCAGAGGGCACATTTTCCAGACACTGGCCTGAAGCCACTGTCATACCCATACGTAACCCTGGTAAGGACAAATACCTTCCTTGTAGTTATCGCCACATTTCTCTCGCCAGCTGTTTTTGCAAGGTGATGGAAAGTATGATTCATGCCCAGCTTGTATGGTGGCTCGAGCCTAACAATTTACTGATGTGGATTTTGAGTGTGACCTTCTGCAGTTGATCGAGTCACTTTGTCAATCCGTGTCATGAACAGTTTTCTTTGGAAATACCAGACTGTGGCCAGGTTTTTTGATTTGGATAAAGTGTGCGGCATTTGCTGGAGGACTGATGTCCCCAGTACTCTCTACATGTGGGGTTTCCGAGACCACCTGCCCCATTTACTTCAGGAATTTTTAGAAGACAGATTTTTCAAGGTACGTGTGGGTTCTGCCTTGTTGGACACGATGTGCCACCGGTTTCCATCATGAGCATCGTCCTCTTTGTCATCGCCAATAACGCTATTATGGCCTGTCTCCCACTGGGCATCTCCGGCTCCCTTTTAGTTGACAATTTTGCCATCTATTGCCATTCTCCTTGGACTTGTCTCCTCGAGTGGCATCTCCGACATTGTCTCAATCATCTTTACTCGTGGAGCATCGACAATGGCTTTCACTTTTCCACTGACAAAACCGTTTGTAAGAATTTCTGATGGAACAATGGGTTTCTTCCACTGTCTTTACATCTTGGGTCTGTTGCTTTTCCGTTCATTGAAACTACAAAATTCCTGAGGCCTATGATCAATAGGAAACTTTCTTGGTCCTCCAGTGTGTCTTACCTGGCCACCTGCTGTACCCAGTCACTCAGTGTCCTGTGTGTCCTCAGTGGTACTTCCTGAGGAGCAGATTGGACCACCTCCTCCATTTGTGCCAACCCCTTGTCCTTTCGAAGCTAGGCTATGCGTGTTTTGTTTATGCATCTGCACATCCATCTTACACCGTCTCAATACAATCCACCATCATGGCATCCACACGGGCCACTGGAACCTTTCACACTAGCCCGATCGAGAATCCGTATACAGAAGCTGCCGAACTACCACCGTCGTACTGATACGGTGCTCTCATTAGCGAATATGCGTGCTGTTTGTCTGGGCACCCATCCTGTGCCTCCTCCTTTGATGACTCTTTGACTGACTGTATGGGGTGCGTACCTCTTCTCTGTACCTACTGGAGTTTGCTTTCACCTATTGCTCCAGCAGCTTAACTTCACACTATCTGCCACTTTCCTGATGGGGGTGAACCTTTCACCACCTTGGCTTCATGTGGTTGCCTATGTTCACCTTGGACTTCATTCACTTCCTGAGGACACTACTCCAGACACTCTCTATCGCTGTAAGTTTATTGACCTTCGCACAGAACTTCATGATAGTACCTTTGTGTATACTGGTAGCTCTTGGGCTGACCACGGTGTCGGGTGTGCCTTCGTCATTGGCACCGAAAGTATTCGGTATCGACTTCAGGAGCACTGCTCAGTATTTACAGCAGAGTTCTTCGCCCTGTGCCAGGCCATTGAGTACACCTGGCAACGCAGGCTTTTCGACTGTGTGTCACTTGCTCTGACTCTCTCAGTGCCCTTCAGAGCCTCTGTGTGCTGTACGCCGTCCATCCCTTAGTGCAGCAGGTCCGGGAAAGCTTTCACTTGCTCACTCTTCACGGAGCCACTGTGATTTTTCTGTGGGTCCCTGGCCACGTCAGTCTGATGGGAAATGAGGCCACTGATGCTGCTGCCGAGGCTGCAGTCTTCGTACCTCGGCCTGCTAGTTCTTCCATTCCCTCTGACGATCTCTGTGTCACCTTGGCATCACCACTGGACTTCCCTTCGTGGGAATAAGTTCCAGGAAATTAAACCCTCTGGCTGCACGAAGATCATTTTAGCCAGGTTGTGTACTGGGCACTATTTGTTTAGCCATCCCCATTTGTTAAGTGGTAACTCCACCAATTTGTGCCCATCATCATCAACCTTTGATGCTTTGCCATTTCCTAATGGAATGCCCTTTTTTCAACTGCTTACATTCTAATTTATGTGAATTATCAGCTGTTTTAGTGAATGAGTGTGGGCTGTTGGCCATGTTTTACTTTTTATCCGTCATAACAATCTGGTGAAGGACATTTAATCTTTAGTTCGGGACTTTCATTGTCTCTATGGCATACTTTATGGCCGTTTCTCCAAGAGAAAGTCCCTGTTTTTAGCCGTCTTTCCTTCCATTGATTAGGCTTAATGTGTAGTCACTTTTCATTCCTTTTTTGCCTTTGAGTTCTGTGGTTCTGAGATGGGTGCGTATGGCCTTAGTTGTTTTGGCGCCCTTAAACACAACAGAATGAAACATCACATATTGCGGCAGGAACAAATAAACACCATTCGTCAATATTTAAAATGTATTTCTTCAGTTTAAGTTTGCGTTTTAAGTATCTCTTTGTAGCAGGGACCCATCATCTGTCGTCCCCCACCACTGGATATAGGCCTTATCCAGATTTTCCCATACATTATGTTGTTTTCGCTTTTTGAATCAAAGTGTGCCCTGGGTGTTTTCTTTATGCCATTAATCCATATTCAGTTACATCATCCTATAGCCTGTTTTCATATCATTAGGAATCAAACACAGAAACTCCTTAATGCATCTCCATCATTTTGCCTTGCTGGTTTCCTGGTCCATATCCATTCCAGTTTTGTAACAGCCACTATCACATCTTTAATTCTTGACTTTACTCTTATCCATTTGTCTGTTTTTCTGTCACTTCTGATAATGTGGAACACATCTTTCAATTGCTTCTTGGGCATCCTTCAAATTTTGAACTGCTTGAGCATTTAAAGTGCATGTTTCACTTCCATAACTTAGTACTAGCAATATTCACTGGTCATAGACTGTCACTTTAGGCCATATGAGGAATTTACTTGTAACTACAGCATTCTGGGAAGGTGAGCAGTAGGCACACACACCATATTCACATTCTGTGGGGTCCTGGTTTGAAATACCTTTCTGGTCATCCTTAAAAAGGTTTTCTGTGGTTTCCTAAACCATTTACAGTGAATACTAGATAAGCTTCTTTAAAAAGGCTCAAGTTGAATTTGTGCTCCATTGTTGTCTCATTTCTGCTGCTACAGTTGTCAACAGGATGTTACACCCTAACTTTCCTCTACTTTTGCTGACTATTCTAACTTAACATCATTTTTAAACATCATCCTTCATTAGTATCCGAGTTTTTTTATTCCTATCCTGTCTTCTTTTGTTCAAGATCCAGTAAGTATATCTCACATTTTGTGGCTCTTTCGACCAACAACCCAGTGTTAAAAATACATTGTTCTTTAGTTGCACTCATCTGCCATGCTTTTAGTTGTAAAATTATTATTTTCTGGCAGTTAAGTAGTTTGTCCCTCTAATGAATTATTTTATTATTTATTGCAGGAAGAAGCTGGTGATGTACTGGTAGAAGGCTCCCAAAGCGAGAATACCCTTGGAAATGTGTTCAACAGATGACAAATCTGTTCAGAAGCTTGTGGTGACAAATCATTGTGGACACATCATTAATACTCTGAAAACATTTTGCACAGATGGAATATTAACAAATGTTACTTTTGTGACTGGGACAAGCAAAGTTTGTGCTCATCTTCCTATAATCCAGTGCTTCAGTTCACATATACTCGACTATCTCTGTGATGAAGTATACTCAGTGTACATTTCTGATACAAAAATCGATTCTCATAGCCTGAAGTTAGTGATTGATTATTTTTATACAGGAGTAGTTGTAGCACCTAATGAACTTAAAAGTCAGTTTGATAACAGTGCTAAATTTTTTGACATCAATTTTGTGGCTGCAAGGAAAGATGTAAAGCAAGAAGGAATTTACTACACGTTACCCAACTACCCTGAAACAATACTACAGGAACTGTGGGACTCACGAATTGATCCTTCAAAGTGTGATGTTATATTTGTAACAAGTGGTTATGTTCAGCTGCAGGCTCACTCTTGCATTTTAGGTGCCTGCAGTCCCTATTTGCTACACATTTTTCAAGAACATCGAAAAGAAAAACAAAAACCATTTCTATTTGTACTGCCAAATGTGACAGAGGATGACTTACAAATTGTGCTTGAGTTTTGTTATAAAGGATTTGTGGTGATTAGCAATGAAAATTCAAGATCTGTGTACAAAACAGCAAAGCTTTTAGGTGTCGAAAATCTTTGTGAAAAACTTTCCTCAGCATTTCCTTATGTTTTAGAAGTTATGCAAAAAGTTGTAAATTCAAGAGAACAGAGTAGGATAAGAACATCATTTGGGGCATGTGAGGAGTCTGGTATTGTAAGAAATCCCCTGCAGGACTTGTTTTATTCTCTGTTGCAGTGTGGAAATTTAGTTGATGTTTCTATATATGTGGAAAATTCTAAACTTGAAGCTCACCTCCTTATTTTAAGCGTTTTTAGCACACTCTTCAGAAATATCACAAGCAAACTCAAAGACAAATTGAGCCATACAATTGTGCTGATTAGTGGCTTAAGAATCCAACATATACAAGCTTTCATTGATTATATATATAGGGGGGAAGCAGAATTTCCTGGCAGTGTGTCTGATTTCTGTAAATTCATGTCTGACTGGCTAGATTTTGATTTGCTCCCAGTGTGTGAGAAAAACAGCGTAACAACACAGTACGATAATACGGACTCCGACACAGTTAATGAGACATCATCCAGTGAAAACGTCACAAACATATACTCAACGGAGAAGACTATATTCTCAGAGAATGAAGATACTGCTGAAGGAAAGGTAAGTTATGTAAAAATATTAATGATACCGTTTTAATTGAACAAACACTAGATATTTTTATATAAACTTTGTGTGCAGGTGTACAAGAAGCTGTAGAGTTATGCAGTGATTCAGTGATATGTAATAGCACACTGATCGATGTTAATTCAACAACTACAGCAAACAGAACAGCAATGACGCAAGTGTGACACAAAATAATTGGATGAGAGGCAAACCAAGTGATCGGCAACAGATGAAGTTCAGAACTGTAGAACAGAATTTGAAAAATGACTCCACAGGAATAAAAGTAAATTTGCAATGGAGAAACATTAAGTATGGTGTTCCACAAGGTTTGGTGCGTGGCCCACTCCTGTTTTTAAATAAAAATCATTTGCCAGAGACACAGGAGAACTCCAGGAACTATGATGTTTGCTGACGACACAAATATACTGATTAAGTGAAGCCAGACACAGACAAGAGAATAATGAAACAGGGTTACAGCTGGTTCACCGCAAACACTGAACGTTTCATCTTACAGAGACTCAAGTTCCAGATGAACTCCAGGAACTGTGATGTTTGCTGATGACACAAATATACTGATAAAGTGAAACCAGAGACAGACGAGTGAATAATGAAACAGGCTTACAGCTGGTTCACAGCAAACACTTAACGCTTCGTCTTACAGAGACTCTTGTTCCATATGAATAAAAGTTTAATTCAGGTACCAGATATGTAGTTCATGGACACACAATGAAAGATGTAAGTCAAAATGCTCAGTTCAGCCCGATTGCACCTACAAGCCCCCTCTCATAGTATCGACCTGCCGAGGGGATTGCTAGCGTACTTTCAATAGATGCTGTTTTATGATGCACCCTTCTGGGGAAAACCAGTTATGGTAAAAATGTATTGCTTCTACAAAAGTGTGCAGTAAGAATATTGTCTAAAAGTCAGTAACTCAACATCTTGCAGAAGCCTCTTCAAAAACCTCGCAGTTCTCACTCGTACATGAAAATACATATTTATGGTCAGTAATAAGTGGGAATTTAGGATGAACGCAGAATCTTCTTCTTCCCCCCCCCACCCCCCTTCCTCGAGTGCTGCAGATGGTAGCTGCACTGTCTTAGGCGCCTTGTCATGGTTCGTGCGGCTCCCCCATTGAATGTTGAAGTCCTCCCTCAGGCATGGGTGCGTGTGTTGTCCTTAGCGTCAGTAGTGTGTAAGCTTAGGGACCGATGACCTCAGAATTTTGGTCCCTTAAGATCTTACCAAAAATTCCCAAATTCTTTTCGTGTGCCTTTTTCCAACATCAACACAGAGTCAACACGGTTAGGAATGGATTTGTCGTGGTTAATTGGTGGAGTGACAAGATGCCATTCTGTCGCCACTCCATTATCCCCTGGAACGGAATATGTGTAATCTAACTTTCTGCACACCAGTAAGCGAGCAAACATTTTATAAATATCTGGAAATCACGTGACTGAGGCAGGACTTTTGTACCAGCCCAGTATTCACCAAGTAGGATGGGGAAACTATGTAGAAACCACATTCACACTAGCTGGCACACTGACCCCTCACCAGTCTGTGGCTGGTGCATCCCCCAATCCCAGAAGCAGTGCTCTAACATGCACAGCTCTCCAGGCAGGTAGCCTGAGTACTAGAAATAAAAATAGTTCACATACAGACTATGTGTCTCTGTCTATGGATGAGAACAGAGTCTTACATTCTTCTGCAACAAACTGGTGGTAGACATCAGAAAGTAAATTGGAAATTCCCATCCATAGACTCAATTTATCAGAATATCTGGGCTTGGGAATACAAAGTCTGGTTAACAGTTATGTTCATATTAAGCAGGTTTTAACTTTTCTAGTATACAGAAAGCTGATAATGGTCTGTCAAATAAGTGAAGTTACATAAATGCTTCATATGAAGTAGCAGAGATCGCCAGTGACTGAGAAGTTGAGACTGGTGCTAGTAATGGCTTTTTTCCCAAAGTAGCTCTCTGTTCTTCTAACAAAAACTCTCTGGTAAGAGGTATCCAGACACCCCTGTGTAAAGTGGCATTGACCGCTAGCTCTCACGGGAGGCGGACCCACTGGTATAAAATGAGGTGAGGACTATTGTGTTATCATAGACAAGCAGTAACAGCAGAATGGGTTGGTCAAGAAAGCTGAGTGACTTCAAATGTGGACTAGTCATTGGATGTCAACTTTCTAACAAATTCATCAGGGACATTTAGAATCTGCCCGTGTAGACTTGGTGATGTGATTGTAAACTGGAAACACAAAAGAATGACCACAGTTAAACATGACCAGACAGACCTAATGTACTTACGGAAAGGACTCGTCTAGAATTCCAGAGGGTGTTTGTACAAAATCTCAAGACATCACACGAGAGTTCCGAAGTGCTACCAGAAGCTCAGATAGTAAAAGGACTGTGTCTAGGGAGGTAAAAAGCATGGGGTATAATTGTTGGGCAGCTACTCATCATAAGCCACACATTCCTGTAGCAAGTGCTATGCAATATTTCATGTGGTGTAATGAGCAGTGCCACTGGACAGTGGATGATGGGAAACGAGTGATTTGTAGTGACAAATCATGCTGTAGTCAGTGACAGTCCAGTGAAAATGTGAGTTTGGTGAGTACCTGGAGACTCATTAACTCTCATCATGTGTAGTGCCTGTAATGAAATATGGAGGAGGTGGTGGTTTTCACAGTTGGGGTGTGGTCCCTGTATTGCACTTAAGAAAATGCTGCATGTAGAAGGATATGAACACATTACACAGCATTGCATACCATATACAGTAGGGGAGCAATTCGATGACGTTGATTGTATCTGCATGATAATGCATGAAGCATCATCTTTGAGGCAATGGTTTATTGGTTTATTGGCAGTAATATTCCTGAAATGGCATGGCCTGAACCCAATGGAACACCTTAGGGATGAGTTAGAATATCAACTTCGTTTGTAAACCCAGTGTCCAATGTCACCATCTTCTCTGGTTCTTGTGGAAGAATGGGCTGCCAGTTCTCCACAGACATTCAGACACCTCATTGAAAGTATACCTGCTATGTGGAATATTTAGCGGCTTATTTTTCCATTGGGGGTGAGAGGAATGGGCTGTTGAAAGAGTCCAGTAGGTTGATATGTAGCTCTTGTATTTTATTGGATTTTCCAATTCTCTTACATTTTCTGTCGGTCGCTGTACAATATTGATACTGTGAGGGTCCTGTTACTCAGACCCCTGGAACTGTGAACCAGCTTCTCCCATGTGGACTTTCATCTGCAGTGTCAATTATACTGAAAGAGACTTTTTCTTCTGCATAGAGGAACAACACACCCAGAGGAGTTGAACTAGATGATTTCCTACATCATACAATCCTAACTTCTAATTGATTGACTTCATAAACTTAAAATTTTGTCTAGACTTTTGCATGAGTGTGTCTCACAAGAGACTTTGAACAACTTTTTACAATAAAATCTGAACTTCAGCTGTCTCTTTGGTGATGATTTCTTTGACATCTTGGAGGTCGTGTTCACTCCATACCATTTACCCGTGGCCCCAAGAAGCAAACACCTCCACCAAGCAGTTAGAGGTGCCAAGTCCACAGCCGTCAACACTGGTAGCACAGGATCGGTGCAACTCTGATCTGCACAAACCATCAAAAATCTCCTAAAAGTGGGGTGCTTCCTACTTGTTAACTACCTTAACACACACACACACACACACACACACACACACACACACACACACACAAAATTGTTGGCCAATGTAGATCAAGAACAACATGTTATACTTCAAGAGTTCAAGCTGTCTTGAAAAGAAAATGGTTCACACATCCCATATTAATGTCCACTAATAGGTCACTAAATGTTTTTGATTAGATGGTGTATGGCTCTGAGCACTATGGGACGTAACATCTATGGTCATCAGTCCCCTAGAACTTAGAACTACTTAAACCTAACTAACCTAAGGACATCACACAACACCCAGTCATCACGAGGCAGAGAAAATCCTCGACCCCGCCGGGAATCGAACCTGGAGATGGTGTATATATGAGGTTTGATCAAAAAGTAATGGGAAGTTTTTAATTTTGAGGGATTTGTAAAACTGACTTTCAGGGTTTTTTTCTGTTTTTGGTACACATGTTCCTCATGTATGTATGAATTTTCAGCTGTTTCGAATGTTTAGTTTATTGTTTACAGTTGAAATGATTATACACAATTTAGAGAGCCCAGAAAATTTTTGCTTTTGAAATAGTTGGATCAAAGAATCAGCATTAATTTTTCCTTGCAAAATGGAATAAAGTGTAGCACCACATTTGAAATGTTGACTTTGGCTTTTGGCAAGTCTACTATGGGTAAGACAAGAGCTTAAGAGCGGTATAAATGTTTCAGAGAGGGTCGAGAAGATGTTGAAGAAGACATCAATTACAGGTAACAGTGGGGAAGAAGTACAGAAAATGGTTGTGGGAAATTGCCGAATCACCAACAGAGAGGTTGGGGATGCTGTCAGCCTATCCTTTGGCTCATGCCAAGCAATGTTTTGGGCATGAAATGTGTAGCAGTACAGTTTCTTCCATAATTGTTGAATTTCAACCATAAATGACATCATTCCAAAATTGTGGAATGAAGTCAACAATGATCCAGAACTTCTAAAGAAGGTTATAACAGGTGATGAAACATGAGGTGTTACATTGAAACCAAGGCCCAATCATCCCAATGGAGACTGCCTAAAAAAAAAAAAAAAAAAAAAAAAAAAAAAAAAAAAAAAAAAAAAAAAAAAAAAAAATTTTTGACAAGTTTGATCATGATTTCTTCGATTGCAGTGGCACAGTGCTTCACGAGTTCCTGCCCGATGGTTGTACAGCCAATATGGAATACTACCTGGGAGTTGCATGCCGATTGTGTGAAGCAATCTGAAGAAAATGACCAGAATTGTGACAAAACTGCTTGTGGAAATTCCATCACAATAATGATCCCACTCACACTTCAATGCTTGTTCATGATTTTTTCGGCAAAAAACAGTACCATTATGTTGCCTCAGCCACCATATTCACCAGATGTGGCACCCTGCAGCTTCTTTCTATTCCTGATGCTGAAGAGAACCACAAAAGGATGCTGTTTTGCCACCATTGATGAGATAAGACACCATAACTTACATTGAGTCCAGAAGTGCTTCCAAGATTGGAAAAAGCACTAGCACAAGTGTATTATATCTGAGGAGGATTACTTTGAAGGCGACAAAGTTGATGATTATGAATGAATAAAGATTCTTTAAGAAAAACAAAAATTCCTGTTACTTTTCAATCACACCTCATATAAATGTATAAAGTCACCTAGAAGCGATTCCAGTAATTATCAGTGTATAATATTTGAACTAGTAATTTCAGTGTAGATTTCCTCAACTATGACCATGTCATTCCCATTACCTTTTTTCAATCCTATGCGGGTAACACGCCCCCCCCCCCCCCCCCCCCCTTCACCAACTCCCCCATCATTGTGGGCCTTTCTGCTGTGGGGAGGCTTCAGCGTTTCAACAATACAGATTGATGCACCATACATGAACCTACATCGGAGAGTGATCAGTATAGAGTCCAGACTAACTTACGGTTCCTGGAGAGAGGTAGCAGTCTTTTTACCATTTACTAGGCCACAAGTGTGGATGATTTACTGATATGGCCTTGTAACATTAACCAATATGGTCGTTGTGTGTTGGTATTGTGAACAGTTGGAAGCAGGGGGGAAACTACATCTTGAGGTAATGCAGGTCTGCATTATGATTAATGATTAATGCATCATCTTGACACCAACATACAAGAAGTAAAATAGTCCCTCATTCTCAACAATTGAGATCTCCTAGCCAGAACTACTCAGATGGATTTTGTCTTCAGGAAAAACAATTTGGGCATTTGGTGGGGTGGCATGTGGAAAATAAAATCCTTTAATCATGTTGATAAGAAGGTTAGAGAATTGAAGAAGAGACGTGAAGATTTCATAGAGAAATGGATAGTTTGATCTCAGATGTAGTGGGAGTTAGTCAAATGCATTGGCAGAAAGACCAAGACTTTTGGTCAGGTCATTACAGGGCTAGAAATAAAAAATTAAATAAGGGTTGTTGTTGTTGTAGTCTTCAGTCCTGAGACTGGTTTGAAGCAGCTCTCTATGCTACTCTATCCTGTGCAAGCTTCTTCATCTGCCAGTACCTACTGCAACCTACATCCCTCTGAATCTGCTTAGTGTATTCATCTCTTGGTCTCCCTCTACGATTTTTACCCTCCACACTGTCCTCCAATACTAAATTGGTCATCCCTTGATGCCTCAGAACATGTCCTACCAACCGATCCCTTCTCCTAGGCAAGTTGCACCACAAACTCTTCTTCTCCCCAATTCTATTCAGTACCTCCTCATTAGTTATGTGATCTAATCTTCAGCATCCTTCTGTAGCACCACATTTCAAAAGCTTCTATTCTCTTCTACACTCCATACAAATACTTTCAGAAACGACTTCCTGACACTTAAATCTACACTTGATGTTAACAAATTTCTCTTCTTCAGAAACGTTTTCCTTGCCATTGCCAGTCTACATTTTATATTCTTTCTACTTCGACCATCATCAGTTATTTTGCTCCCCAAATAGCAAAACTCCTTTACTACTTAAGTGTCTCTTTTTCCTAATCTAATTCCCTCAGCATCACCCGACTTAATTCTACTACATTCCATTATCCTCGTTTCGCTTTTGTTGATGTTTGTCTTATATCCTCCTTTCAAGACACTGTCCATTCCGTTCGGCTGCTCTTCCAAGTCCTTTGCTGTCTCTGACAGAATTTCAATGTCATCGGCGAACCTCAAAGTTTTTACTTCTTCTCCATGGATTTTAATTCCTACTCCGAAATTTTCTTTTGTTTCCTTTACTGCTTGCTCAATATACAGATTGAATAACATCAGGAATAAGCTACAACACTGTCTCACTCCCTTCCCAACCACTGCTTCCCTTTCATGCCCCTCGACTCTTATAACTCCCATCTGGTTTCTGTACAAATTGTAAATAGCCTTTCACTCCCTGTATTTTACCCCTGCCACCTTCAGAATTTGAAAGAGAGTATTCCAGTCAACATTGTTAAAAGCTTTCTCTAAGTCTACATATGCTAGAAACATAGGTTTGCCTTTCCTTAATCTTTCTTCTAAGATAAGTTGTAGGGTCAGTATCGCCTCACGTGTTCCAATATTTCTATGGAATCCAAACTGACCTTCCCCGAGGTTGGCTTCTACCAGTTTTTCCATTTGTCTGTAAAGAATTCACGTTAGTATATTGCAGCCGTGACTTATTAAACTGATAGTTCGGTAATTTTCACATCTGTCAATACCTGCTTTCTTTGGGATTGGAATTATTATATTCTTGTTGAAGTCTGAGGGTATTTCACCTGTCTCATACATCTTGCTCACCAGATGGTAGAGTTTTGTCAGGACTGGCTCTACCAAGGCTGTCAGTAGTTCTAATGGAATGTTGTCTACTCCCGGGGCCTTGTTTCGACTCAGGTCTTTCAGTGCTCTGTCAAACTCTTCACGCAGTATCAAATCTCCCATTTCATCTTCATCTACATCCTCTTCCATTTCCATAATATTGTCCTGAAGTACATCGCCCTTGTATAGACCCTCTATATACTCCTTCCACCTTTCTGCTTTTCCTTCTTTGCTTAGAACTGGGCTTACATCTGAGCTCTTGATATTCATACAAGTGAGTCTCTTTTCTCCAAAGGTCTATTTAATTTTCCTGTAGGGAGTATCTATCTTACCCCTAGTGAGATAAGCCTCTACATCCTTACCTTTGTCCTCTAGCCATCCCTGCTTAGTCAATTTGCACTTCCTGTTGATCTCTTTTTTGAGATGTTTCTATTCCTTTTTGCCTGCTTCATTTACTACATTTTTATATTTTCTCCTTTCATCAATTAAATTCAATATTTCTTCTGTTACCCAAGGATGTCTACTAGCTCTCGTCTTTTTACCTACTTGATCCTCTGATGCCTTCACTACTTCATCCCTCAAAGCTACCCATTCTTCTTCTACTGTATTTCTTTCCCCCATTCCTGTCAATTGTTCCCTTATGCTCTCCCTGAAACTCTGTACAACCACTAGTTTAGTCAGTTTATCCAGGTTCCATCTCCTTAAATTCCCACCTTTTAGCAGTTTCTTCAGTTTTAATCTACAGTTCATAACCAACAGATTGTGGTCAGAGTCCACATCTGCCTCTGGAAATGTCTTACAATTTAAAACCTGGTTCCTAAATCTCTGTCTTACCATTACATAATCTATCTGATACCTTCTAGTATCTCCAGGGTTCTTCCATGTATACAACCTTCTTCTATGATTCTTGAACCAAGTGTTAGCTATGATTAAGTTATGCCCTGTGCAAATTTTTACCAGGTGGCTTCCTCTTTCATTTCTTACCCCCAATCCATATTCACCTACTAATTTCCTTCTCTCCCTTTTCCTACTATCGAATTCCAGTCACCCATGACTATTAAATTTTCCTCTCCCTTCACTACCTGAATAATTTCTTTTACTTCATCATACATTTCATCATCTGCAGAGATAGTTGGCGTATAAACTTGTACTACTGTAGTAGGCGTGGGCTTTGTGTCTATCTTGGCCACAATAATGCGTTCACTATGCTGTTTGTAGTAGCTAACCCGCACTCCTATTTTTTATTCATTATTAAACCTACTCCTGCATTACGCCTATCTGATTTTGTGTTTATAACCCTGTAGTCACCTGACCAAAAGTCTTGTTCCTCCTGCCAGCGAACTTCACTAATTCCTACTATATCTAACTTTAACCTATCAATTTCGGTAATACATTATTATTTGTGTATAAATACAGGTAATACATGAATAATAATAATAAATAAGAATAATAATCCATAAGAAACATAATGAATAAGAAAACAAACTAACTACTAGAAACAACACAGTTTATGCATTCTTCTAGCCAAGGCAGACACGAAGCCAACACCCACCATAATAGGACAAGTTTTTATGCCTACTAGCTCTGCAGGGGATGAAGAGATCGGAAGAATTTATGATTACATAAAGTAAATTATTCAGATAGTTACAGGAGACAAAAATTTTATTGTGATCGGGGCTCTGAAATTGCGCAGAAAGTAATTTAATCATTTCCAACATTTGGTTTAAGAATTGTGAAAGAGTGCTGTATTTGCATAAGAGACCTGGAGACACCAGAAGGTTTCATACAAATTATGTAACGGTAAGAAAGAGATTTCGAACCTGATAACTGTCAAACATATTCGGGGGCAGGTGTGGACTCTGGGCATAATTTATTGATTAAAAATTCTTGATAACTCATAAGATACTAAATTTAATTGGCAAAGACGAATATATAAAAATGCAGCAAATAAAGCAAGTAAAAGAGAATACTGACCTCTAAACAATGAGACTGACAGAAAGTGCAAAATAGCAAAGCTAGAATTGCAGACTCAGAAATGCTGAACTGTACAAGCATGTATGACAAGCAGAAAGATAGATACCACCTGTAGTGAAACTAAGGAAACTTTTGGAGAAATGAGAAGCAGCTGTATGAATGTCAATAGCTCAGATACTCAGCCATTACTAAGTAAAGAAAGAAAGGCTAAAAGGTGAAAGGAAGATACGAAAGAAATATACACTGAGGTGAAGTCGTGGGACACCTCCTAATGTCACGGTGGACCTCCTTTTGCCGGGCGTAGTGCAGTAACTCGAGGTGGCGTGGACTTAGCAAGTTTTTGGAAGGGATATTGAGCTGTGTTGCCTCCTATATCCGTCCACAACTACAAAAGTGTTGCAGGTGCAGGATTTTGTGTGTGGACTGACCTCTCAATTGTGTCCTATAAATGTTCAATGGAACTCATGTCGGGTGTTCTGGACGGTCAGATAATTTGCGTGAATTACCTAAAATGTTCTGACATGGCACATTGTCACCCATGAAAATTCCATCATTGTTTGGGAACATAAAGCCCACAAATGGCTGCAAATGGTCTCTGAGTAGCCAGACATAACCATTTCTTGTTAATGATGGATTCAGTTGGACCAGAGGACCCAGTTCAATCCGTGTAAACACAACCCACAACCTAACGGAGCCACCACCAGCTCGCACAGTGCCTCGTTGACAGCCCGGATTCGCGAAGTCTGCGCCACCCTCGAACCCTAGTATTACCTCTTACCGACTGAAATCGTAACTCATCTGAGCAGGCCACAGTTTTACAGTCATCTAGGGTCCAACCAATCCGGTCACAAGCCCACGACAGGTGCTGCAGGTGATGTCACGCTGTCAGCAAAGGCACTGACGTCAGTCGTCTGCTGCCACAGCCCGTCAGTGCCACATTTTGCTGCACTGTCCTAACGGATACATTCATCATATAGCCGACACTGATTTCTATTTCGTGCAGTGTTGCTTGTCTGTCAGCACTGACGACATTACACAAATGCCGCTACTCTCGGTTGTTGGCCACTGCATTGTTTGTGGTGAGAGTTAATGGATGAAATCTGGTATTCTTGGCTCACTCTTTACACTGTGGATGTTTGACTATTGAATTCCCTAATGATTTCCAAAATAAATTGTTTCACACATCTAGCTCAAACTATCATTGCACGTTCAATGTCAGTTAATTCCCATTGTGCAGCCGTGATCATTTTGGAAACCTTATTACACGAATAATCTGAGTACAAATGACAGCTCTGCCAATGTACTGCCCTTGTACACCTCGTGTACTCGATACTACTGGCATCTCTATGTCCGTATTGCTATCCCATCACTTTTGTCGTCCCAGCACACACAGGAAATGAAATTGGAGACAATTTAATGGAAAGAGATGGAAAAGTTGGCGAGGTAAGAGGTGTCATGTTACGGGAAGAATTTAATAGAGCACTGAATGACTAAAGTTGACAAAAGGCACCTGCAGTAGACATCGTTTCCTCAGTGCTATTGAGATTCTTGGAACAGCCAGGCATGACAAAATATTCCAACTGCTGTGCGTGACATATGAGACCAATGAAATGCCTATAGCATACATGAAAAAAAAGTAATAATTCAAGTTCCAAAATGGCAAATGCTGACGCATGTGAATGTTACTGAAGCATTAGTTTAATGAGTCATAATTGTAAAATAATGACAAGAACTGTTTAAAAAAGAATTGAGGAACTGGTAGAATCCAATCTTGTGGAAGATCAGTTTGTATTCCAGAGATTTGTAGGAAAATACAAGTAAGGTAGTTACATGTTCCGTAGATAATTTAAATGATTTCTTTTATCAAAATGGTGTGGAATGAGTTAGTTTACAGGGCATGTATAGATGATGAGTTTTAATTTAAACAAACACATCTTGTCCTACTCATGCAACTACATTTAAAAACAAAGGTTTTTTTCTTTTACACGTTACCAGCTTTTAAACAGGAATTGCAATACTTTATGTAAAAACAGCAATACTGAACTGATGACCCACCATAGAAGACAGACTGGATAATGGCAAAGCTACATTTATAACGTTTGTAGATTTAGAGAAAGCTTAAGATAATATTGTGCCATACACTTCTCTGAAATTTTGAACCTAGCAGGGATAAAATAGGCTCACAGGCAGCAAGGTGCTATCCACAATTTGCACAACAGCTGGACTGCAATCGCAAGAACTGAACATAAAAGGGAATCAGCATTAGTTGAGAAGGGAGGGAGACGGGCTTGTGGACTGTTCTCAATGTATTCAGCCTGTAGATTGAGGAAGAAGTAAAGGAAACCAAGGGGATATTTGGAGAAGGAATTAAAGTCCAGGGAGAAAAAATAAAAACTTTGAGGTTTGGATGATCAGTTGAATGGAAGTTTGGTGATAGCAGGCTATAAAATTAATATAATCATAAGTGAAACAGTGGTAACAGAATGTAGTCAGATTAATTCAGCTGAGGACAAGGGAATCAGATTAGGAAATGTGATACTAAAAATAGTTGATGAATTTTGATAATTAGGCAGCAAAATAACTGATGATAGCAGAATTAGAGAAGATATAAAATGGTGGCTAGCAATACAAGAAAGTATTTTTGAAAAGGAAGAATTCGTTAACATCATATAAATTTAAATGTTAGGTAAAGTTTACTGAAGGTATTTTTCTGGAGTGTAGTCCTCCACAGAAGTGAAACACAGGGGATAAAGTGTTCAGACAAGAATAGAAGCTTTTGAAAAATGATGCTACCGAAGAATGCTGAAGATTAGATGAACGAGTTGAATAACTAATAAAGATGTACTAAATCATATTAGGGAGAAAAGAAATTTATGGCACAACTTGACAAGAAGAAGGGATTGGTTGATAGAAAACACGCTAAGATGTCAGTGAATCATCTATCTGTTAATGGAGGTTCAAATAGACAGGACTTGCAGTAACTAGTTGGATATGAAGAGGCTTGCACAGGACAGACTTGCATTACACCACTATTCAGACTGAAGATTGCAACTACAATAACTTGCATTTTGCTCTGCTTGTGCCTTCAATGTCAAATTGGTAAATTAGGATCATAGACCCAATGTGTCTAGTCATATGGTCCCTAGAAGAAACTTTTGATGTATTTTTGTGAACCTTTGTGATGACCAGGAGAGCCAAGGATTCTTGTAGTTCATGACAAGCACTATCCATCATGCACAATGAGGATGTAAATTAGTGCTGGTGCACTGTCTTCTGGAAAATAATTAATTGTGATAAATACTGTGTGATTATAGAGGAATGTATGCAAATACTGTAATGAACCACTTTCAGCATCCCAGTTTTGTTCTCTAGCTGAATATGTCTTTGGTCTCTCTCTCTGTCTATTTTCCCCAAGTTTTTGCTAGCCTCCTTTTTTACGCATAATCTGTGTGCCTATCTTGATCGGTTTTAACATGTGAATAGGTTTCTTGTCAGCTACTTTCACAAATCTCTTTTCACTGACCTGCCATAGCCCATCCATTAGAGGAGTCATTATGCTCTAAAGTTTCTTTGATTAACTTTTATTAGTCTTTTCTTTATAAAAACAGCTGGTTTGTCTCAAGCTCTATCTTTTTTTATACGCTTCGTGGTATACTTTTTATTTACCTTCTGTAATTGTGATTTTCAGTTAGTGTATATAAAAAGGCAAGGTACTTCAAAGAGGGATAAACAGCACAGTTTCTCTCATTTACAGGCATCACCACCTGACACACGGCCTGTTTCAGAAGAAGAAGAAGAAGATGATGATGATGAAGAAATCCTGGACAACTTTAATGAATATCAAAACAATTTGGGGCTGGTGTGTCACAGTTGCAATGAGACATTTCCAAATCGGCAGCAGTTTAGACAGCATCTGAAAATTCATCCTGATGCTAAAATGATGAAATGTAAATATTGTGGCAAAGGCTTTGAAAAACCCAGTCAGATGAGACTGCATATTCGGATTCACACTGGATCGAAGCCATTTCAGTGTGACGTGTGTGGTATGAGGTTTGCTGCAAAAAGTTCACTCACTAAACACAGAAAAACTCATACAAAAGACAAGTCAGTGTTGTATGCTTGTGATGTGTGCAATAAATCCTTTAGTCGAAAGGAGTACGTGACAGAACACTTACGAACTCACACTGGCAGTAAACCGTATGAATGCTCCATATGTCATAAAGCATTCGTCGGAAGGACAGGTCTCAATCATCATAAAAAAATTCACACAGACAACAATTCTAGGAAAAGTACTGTGTGTGAGATATGTGGTAAAAACTTTACACGTCACGCACTGTGGACACACATGAAATCTCACAATAAAACTCATCGTTGTGAACTTTGCAGTAACTTATTTTCAACTAAAACTGCTTTAAAAATACATATTGCTGGCTCTCACTTAGGTCATATGAGCCACCAGTGTGATATCTGTGGAAAAGGTTTTATGCAGAAGAACCACCTGCTACGGCATATGGACACACATATAAGAGAAGGTCAAGATGAAGACAAATTTTCATGTGACAGCTGTGAAAAGAAGTACAAAACTGAAGAAAAACTGAATTCTCACAGAATTCGTGAGCATTCTAAACCTGGTGAACGCCCCTACTCGTGTAATATATGTAACAAGAAGTTTTCAGGTCGCAGCACAGTGATTTACCATCGGCGAACCCACACCGGTGAACAACCACACGAGTGCACCATTTGCGGCAAAACCTTTACTCGCCCTGACGCACTGCGACAGCACACACGTTCCCACACAAATGAACGGAAGTTTACCTGTTCAGTATGTAACAAGAAATGTTCCAGCAGAGATACGCTAAACAAGCACCTCCGGTCCCACAAGGGCACAGAAGACAAAGGTGATACCACTAATGCTGATAATGTTCCAGCTGACGAATGTGAGAAAGTATGTTCATTAGACAGAGACCAGTGTTCACATTCCACACTGCACACATCCTCAAGACCCCATCGCTGCAACATTTGCCGAAAATCATTTCGTTACCGTGACAGTTTAGTTAAGCATACCCAGATACACTCGTCAGTTAGCCTGCAGTTACCAGGAGCAAATGAATTACCCAGTCTATTTTCATTTCATATGTGTGAGCAATCGTACACTCAGGACTGTGATGAAGAAACTCAGAAAAATACCAGTTTTTGCACTGTAACTGAATTGTTAAACCACAATGAAGCACAAGAATTAAGTGTCTCTTCAGCAGCCGTAACTGATAGCAGTCTTGTTTCTGAACTGAAAAATACTGCTTCAGGATCAGTAGCAACGCGGAGGCCGTTCAGTATAACTATTGATGGAAATCTGTGCTGCAATTCTGATGTGTTGTTACCTACTGATGATAATATAGTAGCATTAGTGCCTGCTCTTTCACAAGAAGTGTCTGATCCCATTGCAAAAGACCCACACAATGACAAAGATCAAAGCACTGCAATTACAGAACAATCACCTGCAGTTCCAACAACAGACAGTGATAATGTACCACAATCGGAGCCATGTTTTTCAACAATACTTTCAAAGTCGTTTGAACTCCAGGCCATCTGATGTTTGATATACATTTTCTTCAGGGCATAAAAATGACTGTAGACTTGAAATTATTCTTTTTGTAACTTCCTATAAAATGTTTTCAGGGTACACTTTTATGCTCTCAAATTTTATTTCACCTGTAATAATCTCCCAAAGTGCATAGTGGCAGTAATACACAAAGTACAGTACAGCTTTTAACACATTCTTTATTAAAATCAAGGTATAAAAAGTAACCCTACTTGAGTGTATCACTGAAAAGATTGTCTTTTTCTCTTACTCAGTCAAACAGTATCAGCCATGTACCATTTACTGCAAAAAGTTACAACTTCAAAGCAAAAGGAGTGCACCGATGTGTGCATCTGAAGAGTTGGTAACATACAAGAAATGCTCTGGAAGACCAGGTGAGGCACTTCTGGTTAGCTGCCGGCAAGAAAACTGCTCTCAGAGGGCAAGAGCCAACACTGAAATGCAGACCCACAGACAATTTTAATCTGTCAGAACATTTCATTCACTGTACGCTCACCACTGCAAGGTACCAACTCTCACTGTACAAGCTCCTGTAATGAGTGTGAGACGCTGGGTAGAAATCATCTGATTGCATAAATCATGCACCTACTGACCTGATGGCATTTCTGTAAAAATGGGGTAATGTAAACCACGAATTATTCAAAATTAAAGTCATGACTGGTATAAGTTTTGAACACTCTCTCTCTCTCTCTCTCTCCACCCCCCCCCCCCCTTTCTCCCATCTCCATACCCATTATTCGCAAACCACATGGATCACTGGACTCACATTTGGGAGGACAACGGTTCAAAGCCAAATGCCACCATCCCAACTTAGGTTTTCCACGATTTCCCTAAATCACTCCAGGCAAACACAAGGATGGTTCCTTTGAAAGGGCACAGATGATTTTCTTCCCCATCTTTGATTCACTCTGAGCTTGCAACCCATCTCTAATGACCTCAATGTCAATGGGATGTTAAGTCCTGATCTTCCTTCCACAAATAAATGTGAAGTGCATAGCAGAGGGTGCGTCCCACTGTGCCATGTATTCTGTAGCCATTCATACTACCCTCCATTTTATATGTTCTGTATCCCCTGTTAGTCTTATATTGTAGGGTATCACCCACTCGAGCAAGATCCCAAGTGTTACATGAGCAATCTCCTATAAGACTGACTACATTTTTCCAGTATTCTACCAACAGGCCAGACTCTGCCACTTTCTTTACCTAAAATTATAATTACAATTTGTACCCACAGAATTTGTTATATCCAGTAATTTGAATGAGTTGCCTGATTCTACCTGCAACTCACTGATATTGTAGTCATAGCATACTATGCTTCTGTGTTTAATGAAGTGAATTCATTTATATTACTGAAAATTTAAGGCAAGTTGCCAACCTTTGTACCATTTTGAAATTTTATCAAGATCTGATGGAATATCGTCTCGAATGCCCCAGGGAAGTGTGAGAGGTCCGCTGTTGTTCTCTATATAGATGAATAATTTGGCAGACAGGGTGTTGGAAAAATGTAAGTTAATGCGAGTGAGTAGGATGATCAAACCTGTAATGATCGGATAGAGTATTACTACTGTCCTGCTTGACACAGTCAAGTCCTTTAAATATCTGGGTGTAATGTTGCAAAGTGATATAAAGTGGAACGAGCATGCGAGAACTGTGGTAAAGAAGGCGAAAGGTCAACTTCAGTTTATTGGGAGAATTTTAGGAAAGAATGGTTCACCCGTAAAGCAGACAGAATATAGGATGCTGGTGTGACCTGTTCTTAAGTACTGCTTGAGTGTTTGGGATTCATACCAGGTTGGAATGAAGGAAGACATCGAAGCAATTCAGAGACAGGCTGCTAGATTTGTTACCGGTAGGTTCAAACAAGTAAGTGTTACAGAGATATGTTGGGGACTCCAGAGAACTGGCATTTGAAGCTGACTGCTGGATAATTGTACTCGTACCATCAGACATTGCACACACGGACCACGAAGATACGATACGAAAAATTAGGGCCCGTACGGAGGCGTACAGACAGTCATTTTTCCCTCACTCTGTTTGTGAGTGAAACAGGAGGGAAAGTGACAAGTAGTGGTACAGGGTACCATCCGCCACACACCATACAGTGGCTTGCGGAATATCTATGTAGATGTAGAATATTTCTGCAGCTATTTCAGATTGTTACACATAATGAAGAACTATAATCTGAAGCTACTGTTAATATTATTCACCAGATCATTAATGTACAATATGAATAGCAATGGCTCCAACTTGCTTCCCTAGCAATGGCTCCAACTTGCTTCCCTGGGGCACAATTCAGTCACTTTTAATTGATTATAGTGAATAACACACACACACACACACACACACACACACACACACACACACACACACACACAGAGAGAGAGAGAGAGAGAGAGAGAGAGAGAGAGAGAGAGAGAGAGATGCTTCCATCAGAGACAGGTACAACAAAAAGATTGCTAATAACTTAATCATTAAGACAAAAGGCTTTCTTCTGCATTAGACAACACACACACACACACACACACACACACACACACACACACACATATTCACATGAATGAAATTCACACTACATGACCACCTGGTCATTTAGAAAGACAGAACCATACAGACAAAGAAAAAAACACAAAGACAACACAAACGACAATGGAATTCTGTTGGGATAGGCACCAGAAATCAGTGCGCGTAAATACTGGCTCTCTAATCAATGTTCACCTTTGGCATTGGCCTTGTGGCTATCATTAGTTCGTAGATGTTGAAGCTGATTGAACACACACACACACACACACACACACACACACACACACACACACACCTGACAATTCACAACCTAGTTGAAGGCCATCTCCCTCAGTTGCTGGCAAAGAAGTCCCACGTCTGGACTCCTCCTTATGTACAGTACAAAGGTGGGACTCCACAGTGACATCGAAGCCTCTCAGCACCAACTTGCAATGATACTTCACAACGACACCATGAGGTGTGTGGGCAGTGCATGCTCTGATAGCCTAGATGTAATCTTCCCCAACAGCAGGTGACTGGTGTCTAAGACCAAATGGTGCCACCCACGTCTGGTGGCAGATGTAGAGATGACCACACCATATCAAGCAGCAGACCCGGTGCCCCCTGAGAAGATTCCTACTCGTGTTGACCACCACACAGGACAGCCGTTAACTTCTGTACTTGCCTTCAGATGAGCTCAAGCATTATGTGCAGGAAGATGTGCCAACTGTTGGTTAATGAAGACCCCGGAGCAACTCAGCCTCTGCCCTAGCAGAAGACAGGGGTGCTGCTTCTGGCCAGTGTACCCAGTTCTCCCAGGATGGTTCTCTTCATTGGCTGCCTCCATATGTTTGCAACAGAGATGAACTACACGTCCACTTGTGGTGGTGAGGTCACAATGGCATACATGACAGCAGAACATCTGGCCTGCCACAAGATCTCCGTCAGGCCCGATTGTCAGCTAGGAGTTGGGACAGTTGGGGTGGCTCCTTCAGTGGAAGGGTGACAACCTGTACACTCTTAATTGCAGGTCCCCCAACTTGAAGGGGGTGTTGTGAAAGAGGGCTGAGAACTCCTTCTAGCCCTGGTGGAGTCTCCAGTCTGTAGATTGAATAGTGATTTTGTGAGTCATTTCTGCTAGCATTCTTGTGGATACGTGTTATCTACGCTTTTTTCTAACCACTGGGTAGAGTTATTTCTATGGAATATTATGAGAGGCGGAGCAGACTCGGCTTCCAAATTCTGTATAGGTTCTGATACTGATTGCATCAGGCCTTGGAGCCTTATTTGGTTTAGATGTTTCCCAACACCACTAACAATAATACCTGTATTGCTCGTGTTGTCAAGTTGTGTAGTTTTTGTCCTGTTTCCTTCTGGTTTATGCAGGTGCAAAGGCACATCCGAAAGCTCCCTTCCAATTTCTGCTTTATAAAATTCAGTTAGTATTAACAGGAACATGGGGAAAAAAGAATTCTCTTTGTTTGTGCCCTAATGTGTGACACTACGGATGAAATATTTTTTCTCATTTATGAGTAGCCCTGTATGTCGGGACCTTTAGTTCGTGCACATAAATTCGACCACTGCTAAATTCAGGTATCTTACCGGGAAAAATGTCACGGTACGGTTGGTTTTTACGGGTTTTCATTTGTTAAATTACCGCACGTAGTAGAAAAAATATGATGGAGTATACCTTACCACAACGTGCAATGCAGAGCAATTTCAGGTAATGTAGAACTATGTCACAGTAGCTTCCATGATCTTGAGGAGGAATACTTCCACTGGGAGGAAGATAGCGTGCAGAAAATGTGAGGGGGGACACCTCTCTCATTAGAATGGACTCGAGCATAACGGAGTGAGTACAAGTGCAGGCAAGAACCGTAAGATTGCACCTTTAAAAATATACCGTGAGAAACACGGTTATAAATATTCTGTGGCTTTAGTTAGAAGCAGCCAAATAAAAAGTACAAAAGAGAAATTAGGTCACAAAGTAAAGAAAAAGACAAGTCTATAAGTAGGAGTGCTACCCCAGCACCTGTGCCCATGGTGGGGTGTGGGGCAGTTCTCGTACAGTGCACCTCGCTGACAGCTTGCAGCTCTGCCATCACTCCAGGTACGGTCACTGTCTCTGGATTGTGGTGCAGACATTTTTGGTCCCCACTTTGTGACTGGCTCACATTTTAAATAAGCCACAGCTACAGTATATTTTGGTCTAGCAGCTCGAGTCAATTGCAAAAGATCGTGAGAGCCAATTGCCTATAATCAGTGGTGCGACCCAGTGCTGATAGTTTGTACTTGAAAGAGTGCTGCAGCACAACAGTGCTATACCTAAATCCCATGTGACAGCATAAAAAAAAATCTTGTACATTATACCAATGTACTTGATAACGCCAAGTTCACTTTCTAACCTCAATTGTGTCATTTAGAAATGTATCAGAAAGGGAAAACCACTATGATGGTGACAGTGACAGATTCCTAGTTTTGGTGCCACACACAACATACAGGAAGAATTCTGAGAGTAATAATAATAATAAAATGCACATGGTAAATAATTTCTGGCAAACAGTATAGAGTAATTTTAGACGGAGAACATCACCACCGCATTCCTGCTCCGAGCAGTTCTCCAAACATGTAATGCTAAAAGAAAGCATTTGTCCAGGGTGCTTCTGCAATGACAGTAGAGCACATAAATGAAATGGAATGGCACTCGAGGTGAGTGGTCATTGGACTTCTCCCCACCGTTTGGTGGTACGAGAAGGGTTTTCTTTATCCCCTTGAGGTGATGGAGGTTGAAGGCTTGTGAGCACACATTCCCCCTTAGGACTCCCCACCTTGGTTTTGGGAGCAGCGGTAAGACTGTTTTAGCAGAAATATGTTTTTCATTCTCTTCTCCTGCCTGCTGCAAGGGGCTGTTACTCTTGCTGACACCAGATTGAGCTGCCACCACTATTTTGGGTGTAGGAAAGCTTGTTGAACTGTCAATGTCTGGGTGCTAACACTATTTTCTGTCAGGCTGCCTATCGCTCTTTATTTCTCTCCCTCACAACCAGCCCCACAAGCAGTCGCTGTAACAGAGAGAGAGAGAGAGAGAGAGAGAGAGAGAGAGAGTGTGTGTGTGTGTGTGTGTGTGTGTGTGTGCGTGCGTGTCATCGGTTGGCAATCTGTTCACTCTACTTGCCCCCACATGAGGTGCCAAAAGAAGAGGTTTCTGTGACCTTACTTAGCTCCCACACCCCTTCATCCTTTGTGGTGCTTTGGAGCAAGCACCTGCTGCAGGGGTATAGCAACCAACAGCTTTTCATGTCCTCATGTGTGAGTTTGTAGAACACGGGGTACCGCACGTATTTCAGCACTGTGATAAAGTCGTTCACTGCTATTGATCTCTCGGTACACTCTCCAGCCGTCTCACACACTGCTCAGTTAGAAGTGGTCAGTAACTTGCACTTGAGTGATCACTTCCCTATCTGGATTCACATGCCAAACAGAATTGTGCAAAAAGTAAATTCGTGCTCAGTAGGGCAGACTGGACACATTACATATAACTTGCTGTGCTTGAAAACCATAACACGGTCTAGGACTGGGTAGGTCATATTGCCCAAATGATCCACCGAGCTGTTGAAGCAACCATTCTGCAATCTTCAGGCCAGTTGAAAAGGCAGTCTGCTTTGGTTCAATGGCTGGCCAACTTACAGAGAACCTCACAAATTTCCAGGTAGCAAGGGAAAAAAAATGTCGCCGAATTATTAGGAAGAACAAGAAGAGATTGTGGCAACAGTCCCTGACCACCACAAACTGATCCACTGAGAGTACAGTCTTATGGGAGGCCATCAATAGGATTTCTGGGAAAGAAGGAAGGTGCCTAGTGGCAGTTGTAATGGGGAGTGGAAGCCTCCAGATCATGCTGCAAGACACTGCTCAGACTATGGCAGTCTATATTGCTACAGTTATAGCCACTGCATCACAATTAAACTTTCCGGCACTACGGAGTGGCTGCTGAGAGGGGCAGTTGGGACTTCAATTCCACCACCGATGAGGAATACAACTATCCCTTCTCCATGTGGGAGCTGGATTCTGCATTATCTCCAGCTTGTAACACGTCCTTTATAGTATGTTATGGCACCTCACAATGCGAAGCAAAGAAATATTCCTCATCCTTTTTAATCTTATTTTGGCATCGGTGTACTTTACCGACTCATGGTGACAGGCCATTTTAAATTCACTTTCAAAACTTTGGAGGGACTTATTATACCTGAGTAGCTATTATAGTGTTGCTCTCATTAGCTGTCTGGGAAAACAGATGGTTAACCACCGCCTTGTCTGAATCTTAGAGTTCAGACAGCTCCTTCGCTCACTTTCAGTGTTGGTTTAGGAAGTATTGCTCCACCTGTGATCGCCTGGTCCATCTGGAAGCAGCTATACAATAGGCTTTCCTGCACTGACATCACCTCTTGGATATATTTGTTGAACTGAGGAGACGTACAATATTACTTGGGAGGCACGTTATCCCAGCAACTCCTTTAATGAGGTTTTCAAGGATGTTTTACCATCTTTTTATAGTCCTTCCTCTCGGGCTGCTATTTTAGATGTTGAGTTGGTAACATCCTCTGTGATTGCTTTGAGCAGGAGAACAGTGGCCCTCAACATAGTGTTTTAAGTGTGACTGTCTCTGCCACAGCTATTAGTAGTGTCACGGTCACTGTTAAACCGTCTGTCCAGCGTTCTTTGTTTGTTGACAACTTCTACCTTTTGTTCCTCTTCAAGCCTTGTAACAACAACTCATCAGTTGCAACTGACTCTTCGATGGTTGAATGAATTGGCAGGGAAGAGAAGTTTTAAATTCTCAACCGAGAAGTCTTTTTGCACTCATTTTAACTGTTCTTATTCTGTTTTAAACTTTCCTGTGTTGAGAATGAGGGGCACTGTTCTTAATTTTAAAGAGATAGTGATGTTTCTGGACCTCACATTTCACTCTCAACTTACACGGTTGCCAACCCTTCAAACATGAAAAGACAGTCCCTAAAACCACACAATATTTTAAAATGTCTTTAACTTGTCTGCTCTAGTTTCACAGGGCTTTCATGCAAATTCGGGTAGATTAAGGGAGCATGGTGTATGCATCCACAGGACACTCGCATTTGAAAATGTTGGCTGCAGTGTGCCATGAAGAAATTTGGCTGGTCAAAAGCAGACTCTCACTGAGCCTCAGCATAGTTGGCAGTGAGCCACTGCTTCACATCAGGCAACAACCCCTCACAATGCACCAGGCCTAGTCCACGTCGTGCACATCTGCATGACAAATCGTTGCTCTATCACCAATGGGAACACACTTTCCTACACAGCGTAGACCGATGAGGCCCTACATAATTCGTGCAAAGGATTGCCTTTTTGGAGATGGGTGTGGCTAGTTTTCAGGTTTAACACCAATGTTAGAGGAAGTCTCCATCTTGGATCCTACAGAAGCCCAGAATTATTTTGGAGTTGACAAATTTTAAGAAATACTGTGCTCCAGATTTTATGTTTCAATTTCTGTTTTTTAATATTTTTGACGGGCATTACAGTTTTAAATTGTGTACACTGATGGCTGCCATCAAGGGGACTCCCTTAGGTGTTCAGTAATCTACCCCAACAGTGTCTTCAGGATACATCTTCCTAATCATTATATTGTATTTTCCAAAGAGCTCAAAGAGACCCTGACTCTCTGTACCCTACAATTTCTGCAGCATGTGTACCTAGCAAAGAAAATGGTCCAGCTTGTGGATGACCAGCTGTACAACCTACAGCAGTGGGGAAAGGAAACACCATTCAGCACACGAAAGTTTTGGGAGCATTCTTGATGGTTTTACTTGCAGTTCCCATTTTAATATTTTTGTGACCTTTATCCATGCTCATCTCACTATATTTTAGTACAGATGCCGAAGATCTTGCTGCTGTGTGGCCTCACCAATGTGTCATCATCCAATTTAATTACATTAAAATAATATACAGTCAATACCATTTACAGCAACATCGCTTTTAGTGATGTATTGACTATAACAGTCAAAATCCAATGGTTCCCCCTAAATTGCATGTAAGCTCCCTCTAAATTATATGTAAATGCTATATTAAAAAAAATTGCTTAGTACAACATTGCTTACGTTGACTTATTGTGTAAAACAACATATTTTTCCTTAAATTTTCGGAGAAATGTGTCGAGTATAACATTCAATATTCATTTTTGTTTGTTAACTACTTGGAGATTATGAACAATGATGTAACGCCATGTTCAAACTCCTGTTTTTTGTAGTTTGTTTGTTTCAAATCAATTTGTTTGTTTAACAGCCAATGCAAGCATTGCTTTAAAAATGCTGCAAAAGAAGAGGAAAGTATTTAACATTGAAGAAAAGTCACACATAATGCAATTAGAAAATGGGGAAACACACTTCAGCATCACAATTTCTACAATTTGGGAAGACAGGGAGAGAACACAGTCTTTTTGAACACCGCTTTTTAAAAAAATCTCTACTTACATGGTTTAAGCAGAAAAAAATCAAGCAATGTGCTGCTTCATGGTTCGATTTTTCAAGCGAAAGCTAATAAATGTGCATGTCTGTTGGAAATCCAAACTTCAACAGTTTATCTTGGATACAATGTTTCTGAGCTCGCCATTATTTCTTATTTTCAAAGAAGTGTTATATACAAATGACAATAATGAGGTGTTAAAACAAATGCAACATATCTGGAAACTGCTTATGCACATCTTAAATGTAAAAAGCAAACAAAAGATAGCAGAACAGTGTACTTAAGTATGCATTACTCTATTGCATTTCAAATTTAAAGCAACTGGTTGAAATCAAAACAAAACTGTCTTTACTGTGATGGTAGAATACTAGAAAATTAAATTCCAAAATGTGTTATTTTTTCAACATATAGAGTGGAATAACAGTGTATTTGTTATTGATATTATGTGGTTATATGGATATTTTCATTATAAAGAATACTGTCTTTTCATTTTGGTGCTGCTGATTAATTTTAGTAATGCAGTAATTGGAATGACTATCGTACTATGCAGCACTTATAGTAAGTTTTAAACACGCTCAACATGTTACCTCATTCACTATCAAAGACAATGTTCGACATGTTTGAACAATTTACATTGTTGCTGCTGCTTTCTTCTCTTATTAAAGAGTTTTACAATTTTCTGGCATGTTATAGCTGTAAGTGCTGCATAAGTATAAGAAAAATTCTCTTCAGCCCCTTTCCATGAATAGCATACTGCAAATACTGTAGGCGTATTGTATATCTGATACTTTTTGAAGTTTTCACTCTTCAGTAGCCTAAAATTTATAGATATGAAATTTTTATTAAAAGAGAGAGAGAGAGAGAGAGAGAGAGAGAGAGAGAGAGAGAGAGAGAAAGAAAAGAAGAAGAAGAAGAGCTTTTTTTTTTTTTTTGGACTATTAGCTATAATGACCTTCGACGTCGATAAACAGGTTTCGACTGTATTTTATGTTGCTTCATTTATTTTTAAACATTTACAATTAAACAGAATTAATAATTAAATAGCAGAAAAAAGTTTGTTTCTGTACTTTTATTTATAGTTCCAAAACATTCTATAAGAATCATGCTCAATTATACAGGTCCAAAATTTGAGCGATATGGACTTTCAGTTCCTTGTCCAGTTTATCATTCTGAATGTGCTTTTGTATTACGGGTGCCACTCTTCTATCATGGTTCATTACCCAGTACACTGAATTGCCTAGACATTTTTTTGCTTCAAGAGTATTCTCTGTGCCAGTGATTGTAATGTATGCCAGATTATCTGAAAAAATATTCACAAAATATTACTCACTGCACAATTAATAAGAAAAAAATTGAGTGATAATTTGTTCCACAAAATATAAATCTATGAGAGGAACTTAAAACAAATATCTTTCTCTTGAATGAAACAGCACAACAAACAGAAAGTGAAATCAAAATTTTCGTATCAGTAAGGTGATTATGATGCACCTGTTGTGTGAATGAGCAATTTATTTACTTTAAAACACATTTTGGGAAGACATACTTCCATTATCAAGTGCTACAAACAAGGAACACACAAGTCATTATTTTAAGCAATGGAAAGTCCAGTATGCAACAGAACCAATATGGAAAGTTTGCTACTCACCATATAGAGGAGACACTGAGTTGCAGACAGGCACAACAAAAAGACTGCTATATATTTAAACTTTCGGCCAAAAGGCCTTCTTCCAGAATAGAGGAAAACAAACACACACACACACACACACACACACACACACACACACAGAGAGAGAGAGAGAGAGAGAGAGAGAGAGAGAGAGAGAGGTGTTAGTTGTCATGTGAATGTGTGAGAGTTTCCTACTTCTGATGGAGGCTTGATATATTTCTGTCATTCTTTTTCTCTGTGCCTGTTTGGGGACTCAATGCCTCCTCTATATGGTGAGTAGCAATCTACTGAATCATCATTTCGCAAAGTAATATATATAATAGATAGTTTTCTATTTTGTCCATGTGGCATTCCATACCTTAAAAGTATTGTGCTAATATACAGAGTTAAAAACGTGCAAGCAGCAAAACTGCATTGTCAAACACACTTGAATCTCCATTATACATCCCACTGTATAACACTGCTAATTATTGACAGCACTTAACCCTCTTACTGAATCCTATTCACTGGCTAGCAGCCAACAGTCATTCCCCAACAAAGATTATAATACCTCGCTACGGGATGCCAACCAATGATTCAGCTGTCCAGTCAAAGACCTTTGAACAGCTGTCGTATAGCACACAGACCAACAGAATGTGTAAAGTTATCTTATATCCTTAGGAATTATGTTACAACTCTTTTAATTTTGAATTATTTATTTTTGCTGGTCGCAAAATAGTTAAGATTTCGTAAGAATATTTTAGGCTAGTGTGGCCACGGTGGTCAGGTGGGTAGAGCACTAGAGGTTCCTAGATCAATCCTGAATATGGGCGGGGGTTTTTCCTCGTTCTAGTCCCTCTGGGACAGCCCCATGTCTACTCAGCCTGGTATCAAATGATTACTGGAGGTAAAAGGTGGCCGGAGAGATGGGTCTGAACTGGCTAAACGAGATTGGAAATGTAAATCTCACCTCATTCAACTCATTGGAGATGGTCTCTTGGTATATGCAAAAGATAAGGTAACCTCTTGATTTATGGACATCTCTGTGCAATTGCTAGTTAACCTTTGTTGAGAAAACAACTGTTAATTATGAAATTTAATGCAACAAATGATATGCCAGTTAATCATTTTCTAAAGTTTGATAAATGGATTCAAGATTTATGTTTGACTAAAGCTACTACCAAAGATATCAACATTGTGTGCAACCTACTTTTAACGATCCCTGCAGAATACAATGAAGTGATTATTGCAATGGAAACACTCTCAATGAAAGACTTTACACTGAGTTTCGTGAAAAATGATGAGGCCTCCTTCAGCTTTCCATAGCAAAAAGAAAGAGAGTGTGTGTGTGTGTGTGTGTGTGTGTGTGTGTGTGTGTGTGTGTGTGTGGTGGGGGGGGGGGGGGCAATCAGATGCCATACAACTTCACTGGTCAATGTTGTGAAAAGCCTGGTCACAAAAGGGCTTACTGAAGTGTGAAGTTACCAAACAAGAACTCGGGAACCAGCAAACATCAAGGAGGAAGATGGTTTTTGTTTTGCATCATCAAGTGAGAACCAAGCAATGAACAACATAAATTGGTTCTTGGACTGGAGCAACGGAAAACTTAATTAAATGGTTTTAGTGCATTTTTGAAAAAGCTTATGGTTTAAACAAAAAAGGAAAAGAAACTATTGCCACTGCAAATAGGAACGAATCTCAGTTATATTTTTAAATTTTTTGCAATGTAAAGCCTTGTCAGCTGCTTCATCTGGATCTCATGTGAAACTGTGGCACAGAAGATTCGGCCGTTTGAGTTACGATAGCACTAAACGCCTCCAGTCACACGTTGACAGTATGGAACTGGACTCACCAACAATCCCCACCGGTCGATGCTAAGATTGTGTCAAAGAAGAACAATTACAGCTGTCATACTGTCACAGTAGGAAATGTCCTCCCAGTCCTCTCGAGTTGACCCACAGTGACCTGTGTGGACCAACGTCACTGTAATCATTTGACAAAAAGAAGTATATCCTTGTCGAAGACTTTATACATTTCGCAGTGGCCTAAGCACTGGAATTGAAGTTGGTGGTATTCGCTACCTGAAGATGTTTCGTGCCGTGGCTATTCAATTTGAAAATCACACAATGATTGTGAACACGTATCGAATGAGTTGAAGCAACTTTTGAAGAACAAAGAATGCAGTTTGAGTTTCAAATCAGATATAGTCCTCAGAAAATGGTGTCTTGGAGGAAATTAACAGAATTCTTATTGAGAAAGCTCATCGTATGCTACTTCAATGTAAATTAAATAAGACGTTTTGGTCAGAAACTGTTTGTACTGCCGTGAACATACTTAATAGAAATCCTACTGTGACTCTGGAAGGAACGGTTCCTGCAGCTTTGTGGTACAATGGGACAGCTAACTTGAGGAAGCTGAGAGTATTTGGATGCACTACTTATCTACTGGTACCATAGGAACCAGGGAAGTTTAGCAAGCAAGTTCTTGAAGTACTACTTCACTGGCTACTGTCCTATTGACTGCAGACTTTGATGTCAGAGGAAGGAAAAATAGCTACAGGAAAGAATATTGTTTTCTATGAAGGAAGATTTGACTTTGATAGTGCACTGATTGAGGACTGGATTCCAGAACGTGTACAGGGATAATCAGAGAAGGAACACAAAGGTGATAACGAAAGAGACTTTACCGAAGAAAATGTTAAGTCAAATGATGGAGTCATAAAAGAATTGGCATACCAGAACTGACCGATGACAGAGAGGAAACTGAAAAGGAAACTGTTGGGTGTTCTACCAGAAAAGAGGAACCCTCCGAAATACCTGGACGACTATGCTGTTCGTGCACTGAAAGCTGAATCGTCTATCAATGATGAATTGAAAAGCTACAAGGAAACTGCAGCTTGTGAAGGTAAGAAATACTGGTTTAATGCTATACTGGATGAAACTGACTCTATAAAGGAAAACAAGACTTGGACCATTGTTAAATTACCCCTGGAAGGAAGGCCATTGGTAGTAAGTGGGTATTCAAATTGAAGGAGGACAAGGATGGAAATATCGTAAGACATAAGGCTAGACTTTTGGGTACCAGGTGTTCACAGAAAAAGAGATTTGACTGTGAGGAAACATATGCACCAGTGGCTCAACCTGCAACTGTTAGAGTAATGCTAGTTACTGCAATCCAGCAAGGACTGGTTCTCACTGATGCTTTTCTTCAAGGATTGCTCAAGGAGGAAATATACACGGTTATTCTTGAAGGAGTGGCTATTCCTCAAGAACTGAAAGACACAACTGGTTTGGTTTTCAAGTTACAGGAATCTTTAAACAGCTTAAATCAAGCACCACTTGCATGGAATCATTCTATTCACACATTCCTTACTTCTTAAGATTCACTCAGTCAGAAGCAGATAAATGTCTTTACTGTAAGATTTTAAAGGAACTTCTCATTTACATTGTAATCTATTCTGATGACAGGAAATAACAGAGAGGAAATGGACAGAGTGAAATTTGAGTTAAAGTACAAGTTTAAAATAAAGTAACTGGGAATTGAGATTCTAAGGAACAAAGGAGATACATATCTGAGCGAAACGTTGTATTTGAAGAGTTTGTAAGATTGATTCAACATACAAGATGGTCAAGACAACTACAGATGTTGCACTGGACATAAAGGAGAGAAAAAGGATCAATAAGCTATGCAAAGTGTCAATTGGATGTTTGATGCATGCAATGACAGCACCAAGAACAGATTTGTGTGCTGTGGTCAGCTTCTTGGGCAGATATCAAAACAATCCATTAGAAGAACTCTGAAGATGCTGGAAAAGAGTTTAGAGCGATATTAAGGGAACCACTGATAGGAAATTACATTATTGAAAAGGGAATCAAGGAATTCTTTTGGCCTATGCCGTGCAAACTGGAACAAAAAGGAAGATCTGTTACAATTTTTGACGACACAGTCTGTTGGGCAACAAAGAAACAGATTAGTGTTGCTTTGTCTTGTACAGAGGGAGAATGTGTAGCTCTGCCAACAACTGCTGCTGAGTTACTCTAGCTGAAATACTTGCTGGACAATATTCAAATTCCACTCCAGCTACCACATCGTAAGCAGTTCTGTATATGGTTACTGAAGAAATGAGAATATCACTGGTTGAAGCACACGAACATTAAGATATATGTTTGTGCATCAACTTCACCACTGCAAAAACATCACTGCTGAGTGTGAACGTTTGGAGGACCCGATTGCAGGCATACTAAAGGCTTACCAGCCCCTAGACTCACTGCTTTGAGAAGCTTGTTAGGTTTATCTCAATTTCTCTTAATATTAAATGTAAAATCATTACGGTGAGGAGGGGTGTTAAGATTGCAGTTTAATGATTATATCCGTAACTTACATCGAGTAATTTCACAGATTTAAAAACATAAATACTTGCTGCCATTTTTCATTGCTCAATTATTTGTTCAGTTTAATAAAATCAACTTTTAACATTTTATGAGTGTTATTTAAGAGTGAGAAACTGAAAATTTGTCAGTTCTGATCTAATTCTCTGTACAGGCAGTGCTTGATGCCTCTGTTTAACTTCCAATCCACAGTGAGTCAATAAATAGGCGTCTTACAGTTCAATGGCCAGAACTCTTTCTTTTCATGGCACTCTTTCTTTTCATGGCCTGCTGTCTGCTTAATGACTAATGCATCCTACGAGCTTGTTTTTAAGTCCTATTTTTCAAACTAGGAGAGAGAAAATGCTAATGAAGTACACACAAAACTACATTATGAATTGCTGGTAGTTGACAGAACGTGTCAGAGTTTACAATAGAGACCGAGACCGTACTGGTCGATAGCATCCGCACACAATTAAAAGGAGCTAAGAAGCGTAAATCTCATTTCTATGCCACAATGAGTTTCGGGCTATCCACTGATTTCAGTGTGTCCATTTTTTCCTACTTCTCAATCTGATAAAGTCACTAGTACACAATGCCTGGCTGCTGCGTCCAACGTTTTTGTGGCCAAATAAATGATGAAGCAATTGCTGGTTCATTATAGGTTCTACACAAGACTCATTGTCAGAGAATAGTACTCTCACTGCGTGGCCTCCCTGACACCCCACAGCGGCTGGCTCCTTTTGTCATTCCATCCGTTCACCCTACAGGCAGGGAGTTATCTGCTTCCTGCACCTCACCCCCCCCCCCCTCCAACTTCAAAAGAGTGTGTTTCTGACATGTAGCAAAGGGAAGGAGAGACAACAGTGCCTTAAAAATAAGTAATTAGAACCTCTAAGAAAATTGGACAAGTCAAGGGAGCACAGCCTCACCATCAGAATATCAAACGGAGATGCCAGTACTCGACATTCAAGATTATTCACAAAAGGAAGTCAAGTGGTTGTCAATGATAACTACAGCTTGAGCTTTTCCAGTTGCTGGAAAGATAATCTTGTCACTTGTAATGCAAAGAAATGAATAATTATCACAGAAACTAAGAAGAGAACTTTAAAAAATGAGAGAACTTGAGGAATGTGAAGATTATCCATAAAAGCTTGGAAATCATCCCCCAGATAGTTGCACACATTAGCACACCACTTCTGGGATTTGGGGAATCATGCCTGCACTCAATCAGATCTGCCCAGCAGGTTAATGATGAGCGCTGGTGTGCCAGCCATCCTGAATGTGATTTTTAGGCAGTTTTCCACATCCGACTAGACGGATCCCCAGATTCGCACACTTTTGCACGCAATTATGCTATTAGCTCGTGGTCTTGCGGTAGCATTCTCGCTTCCCACGCACGGGGTCCCGGGTTCGATTCCTGACGGGGTCAGGGGATTTTTCCTGCCTCGAGATGACTGGGTCGTGGTGCGTCATCATCATCATCATCATCATCATCATCATCATCATCATCATCCATCCCCATTACGGTCAGAAGAAGGCAATAGCAAACCACCTCCGCTAAGACCTTGCCTAGTATGGCGGTGCGGGTTTCCCGCATCGTCCCCTACACTCCTTGGAGTATGGGACCACCTCCTCCTCCTCCTCCTCCTCCTCATCATCATCATGGTACACAAATTCCATCCACGAGGAGGGAAGGGTCAGCAGCAACAGAAGGTCATCTGCAGTAATAGGACAACAGGCTGGTTTTAACTTTCTTTCTGTTCAAGCAGTCTCTGACAGTTATGTCAAACAATGGAAAAACCAGGAGCGAATCATGAAAATATTACGAAAAGCATAGATTGCTACTCACCACATCTTCTGAAAAAGACAAAACACACACACACACACACACACACACACACACACACCACATCATGTGGGTTTTTTCTGCTATTTCAGAAGAAGGCCTTTCAGCTGAAAGCTTACTTGTTTAGCAGTCTTTTCATTGTGCCTGCCTGCAACTCAACATCTCCAGCATATGAAGAGTAGCAATCTATCATTTTCATAATATTGACAGTTATGTCAGTTATATGAATGTTTTCAATCGGTCTCCAGGTTTGAGTGGTTCCATTTACATACTTTTTCATTCTTTTTGGTTATAAATAAACCAAGACTAGGGTTGCCAACATTTTTTTGAAATGCATCTAATTTCAAGGAGAGGTAAATAGCAAGTATATTTCTAAAAATGATGTATTTTGAAACTTCATGTATTTCTTTGCTTGAATGTGATTTTTTCATAATTCTGGCATTAACATTTTCACTGCTATGGGGCTGTTTACATGTCCTGCTACGCAGTTCTCCATGTGTTGTGGAGGTGTATACACACTCTGCTCTTAGTTTCCTACAGGGCTATGGATATCTCAATGTGTCCTGAGCCACCAAACTCTCACTCCTGTGGACATGTTTTTTTCCATATCCCGGTGAATAAAAAAGTTTCAATATCTTGACTTGTTTACAAGATATGACAATTTTTATGACCGCATGATTCGCGATGCACAAGGATGTAAATGGCCACATCACACACAACCTTCCTTTGAATATAAAACCAAATAACTCGAGAATGAAATGGGATATTGTTCTACTCTCAATTTTAAACAAAATTTCGATATCTTATGTATATTTCATTCACTGCAAGCTAAAATCAACCTCACACTATGTGTTTTTACCTCTGCAAGATCTTGAAAATTTCATGCAATATTTTACTTAAATTGATTCAGCACACTAACCATGGCATATAACGAAAAGAAAGTCAGTCCCTTATGAAGTGAAGATATGCAAATATAACATTTTTTCACCTAACAGTTTTCTTAAGAACAGATGATATCTATTTCAAAGCATCTGGCAAGTCCGCATGGCCAGAACTGGGCACATCGTGCCCTACTGTCCATTGGGTATAAAACACAGTAACTCGTGAACAAAATGAGATATAGTTCTGCTCTCAATTTTAAACCAAATTTCAAATCTTACCCACATTTCATTCACTGCAGTGCAAGCTGAGATCAACCATAAGCAAAATTTATGCAATGCATTTTTACCTTTGAAAAATCTTTAAAATTTCAATCAAAATTTTACTTAATTTACTTACAGTGTAGTTTGTATGATGAATAACAAAAATTAATTTAGTTCTTTATTGAGTGAAGATATCACACTGAAAGATGTGCAGAAATTAATTTTTTACCCAATACTTTTTGAAAAATTTGATGCTAAGAATTTCATATAAGCTGGAATGCCATCTCTCACTACAGGTACCAGCATTTGGCAACCAGTATAGCCATAACAAAAACACAGAATACAAACAGCACTTATCTAGCAGAGAAAGGGTTAAATATGGATTTTTGGTTGGTTTGAAAAAGTCAATAACTGCTGCTACATTATAAATTTATGTTTGAAGAAACAAACAATTTCTTTTTAATTTAAGTTTCTCGAAGCTCGGTCTCTCTTTTCCCAATGGCTCAAACTCGTCACCAATAATTCTTTTGGTAAATGTTAAGATGACTTAAACAGAAAGCATTTAAGATATATTTCTTTTATTGTTTAGTGACTTAATCACTTTTTTTTTAAGCATGTCAGTTTGCAAGAAATATTTCCCATTGTGCATTAATTTCCTTAGAATTTCTTTAATTAATATAGTTTCAAAATACGAATCCCCTTTGCAGATATGGTGTATCACATTGAATTTATCTCGAGTATTCCTTTTTACCCAGTCATACTAGTTCTCCCATTTCCACGAACATTATGTATTTCGGCATTTTGATCAAGACACAAAGTTCGCTATGAAGTAAATGCCCAATCACGAACACGTACAAAGAACTGAACTACACTGTCCAGTCATATTAGACTGGCTACGTGCCAATAGCCTAAATAACCACCTCTCGCAGTGTGGACTGTCGCAAGATGCGCAGTGAGAGAGCCGACGAGGTTCGGGAAGGCACCGGCGTGTGTGCGGGGCCGTGCCGGCTCCAGTGCCGTGGCCAGCTGCGCTGGGTCTCTCGGCAAACATCCGTGTCGCGAACAGCCTGAATGAGGTGGTCCCGCACATTCCCGGTTGGGATTAAATCCGGGGAGTTTGGTGGCCAGGGGAGTACAGTAAACCCCTCCCAGTCCTCTTCGAACCACACACGTACACAGCAAGCTGTGTGAAACGTTGCATAATCCTGCTGGTGGATGCCACTGTGCCGAGGAGAAACACACTGCATGTAGGGGTGGACATGGTCCCCGAGAATAGATCAATACTTATGTTAATCCCTCGTGCCTACCAGAATGACAAAATCACCCAGGGAATGGCCTCTGGCCTGGATCCTTCTGGCAATTGTTGTAGGGTGTTTGCCTTCAGACGTTTCAGAGCCTACAAACCGACAGGCATCTGACTAAGACAGCATAAAATGTAATTAATCTGAAAAGGTCAGCTTTTGTCACTGAATGAACATCCAATCGGGGGAATGGCGGGCAAATTCCAGTGTTCATCGCAGATGGAAAACAGTCAGTATGCGTGCATGAAGCAGACACCTGCCGCGGAGTACCGTACACAACAAAGTTCGTGACGAGTTGTCGAGGAGACACTGTCGGTAGCCCCTAGGTTATCTGGGCAGTCAGTTGCTCAACAGTTGCACGTATATTCGACCGTACACATCTCCACAATTTTCGTTCGCCCGACATCTATGGCCCGTGGTACACCAGTTACCTCGGCACTGGTTTTGAATTTGCCTCGGCATCAGTTTTGGTTAGTGCCATTTTGCCATGCGTGGTATATTTTAACCACAGTGGCATACAAACAGTTTACAAAATTAGCCATTTCAAAAATGTTCCCACCCTTGACTCAAAAACCAATGACCGTGTCTTTGTCGACATGAGATAAATCGCTCCATTTCCACATTATGATTGTTCAATGCCTGTGAAATACTATAGCTACAAGATTGTAAAATTTAAACAGGTTTGTGTGCATGGGTACGGTTTGGACATATGTAGCTGCCAACTTAATTTTCTGCACGATACATTTACTTTCTACACAAATAAATCGCTGAATAAGTGTTATATGTTCGTTTCACATTAATGGACATCATCACGCCCTTCCAGTAAAACAGAATGCAATCAGTCGCTAAAATTTATCAATGTTCATTTTTTCTTTATGTACCCCTAAGGGAACTTTTATGCTCAATTTTGTACCCCCAATGATACATCAGCTTAGTTAGTTAACATGTTACACTTGGACAGACTTAATCCACAGCAATATATTAATCAAAATAAACAACCACTTGCACAAAAGAAATTTAATTTCTTTACTGGTGGTGCTGTGATCACATGGTTCACAGTGTCTCCACAACAACATTTTGCTGTGTGCCTCATAATGCTGACACCTGCAAATAACGCGATACATGTAACTTTCTGAAGTGCCCAAAACTGTTAAAAAAATTAAATTTCTTTTGTGCAACTGGTTGCTTATTACTTCATCACATAAAACCACAGTTGCTGAGGATGGATAAAATGCTAAACATATTAATAACAAATGATGAAAACGCTGGTTTCACTAAGAAGAACGAGTGGATATCCAGCCAACTAAAATACTGGAAAGTGGTTTCAGCTGAAAGAACGAATACCTGGTTTCACCAACATAACAAATACAGACTGATTTCACTTCAAAAGAAATATGGAGTAATTCAGTCAATATTCAAAAGTAAAATAAACTGACCTGACTGTTTTTACTCAGTTGTTCCCACAGACAGTTTCACTTAACAGAATAAATGACTAATCCACCCGATACGTAAATCTACAACCGAATGAGTCAGTTGTTTTCCAACAACTGACTGAATTGACTTTGATGGAATCTACAGAGAAAGACGAATGGATTGTATACCAGAAAGTTTTGTATTCATAGGTGTAGTGACATATATTTCTTTATAATGGATGGTAATGGCAATTCATATTATTCAAAAATGGTCCTGAGACAAGTGTACAAAGCAACTTGAAAACAACATTTTGGGTTCCAGTAACCCCATAATTTATAGGAAAGAAACTGTATTAAATTCTGCATGAAATTTGAGAGAAATTATAATGATACAAATTCAAACTCTCTTCTTCTATATATATTACTGCTTGCACTCTGAAATGTAGGCGGATTACTAAACCTGCCATTTTTTTCCAACTCCTAACAAGCAATACCTTTATCCTATTAGCCAGAGAAAGGCAGTTGTGTTTTAATAGTTTGAAAACATGCGTCGTTAACACCCCATTTCATTTCAGCTTTCTTTTCTGACTGTTTCTCATTGAGAACAAAAACAAATTTTGAAAACAATAAATAAACTTTTGTTTGTTATTGCCAGTCTCTTCATAATTTATACTGTATTTTGCTGACTACTCATCCTATCCTTCAGTATTTGCAGCACAGATTTTCATCTCCAATTTTCTTTTTTCCAGTACACAAATGATTTTGAACTGACAAGTTCAAGTTGAACCATCATGGCATGTGTCCATAATCCCATAATCCAGTTAGGTGCCAATAAGGAAACGATGTGAAAGATAGTGTGAATTGAGAGTCACATATATTACATGTGTTATATATAAAATATCATCGGCTTAGAATGACACCATCTTATAAATAATAACTGAGATCCAAGATTTTTTATGTAATAATTATTCTGTAAAAAAACTTTGTATCTCAACTATCAGTATGCTGATGGGAGGTGCTGTGTTCAGTGAGGGAAAAAAAGAAACCATGTATACTGCTAGGCGAGCATGTTAAATGAAAAAACCATGCACAAGAAGTTTCTTTTATGTGTTTTAATAATTTGCAACAGTTTCCAACAGCCAGGCATACATTTATCGCCACTAGGTATGTACAATTATATTTATCTTTACATTAATACCTTAATCAATATACCCAAATAATTTTATTTCAAAATGCTACAATTATAAGTGAAAACCAAGTATAAAGGTTATGTCAGATAGAATGCAAAACTCATTAACTCAAAATCAGTTTACTTCACCTCTTGTTAAATTTGTGTTTTCTGAGATAGAAGGTTTTCATTATAAGCTGATGATGTGTATTTAAGCTGATTTCCAATGGACACGAAATGAAACAACAGTAAAATTACAGAGAGAAACGAATGCTAGTTGTACTAACATGACATAGTATTTCAATATCAGTCACAGAGTAGCTCTGACACTAAAATACCGCAGTAAAACCACTGAACGAAGTAGACTTACCGATTATTTTGTGAATCTTATGACATAACTGCTCAAGCAAAAGAACATTCTTCTGGGATAACAACTGATGGACAGCTTGAACAACTTTGTAAGGAACATGCTCTTTGCATAACTCATCAGGTAACAGACCAATCCACTTCTTGAATGAAGGACTCCTGAGGAAGAAAAATACATGGTTTATTATTACCTGCACAATGGAAAAAGTGGAAAAAAAAGAAAGAAATAAAGTAAAAATGAAACGTGAACTGAATTTTTGTCAGTTCTGTAAACTACATGTATTGAAGGTGTGACTTGAGAAATTTTATGAAAGCTCACCATTTTAATTTTCAAAGTGTGGTATTTTTTATTTAATAGTCAGCATCACTTTAATGACAATGTGGCATAAGCAAATTCCGCAAATTTTCCTCCTTCACGGGGGTACTAAGCTGATACCATGCTCTGTCTAAAAATTTCACTTTCATTTTGAAACGTCATATTAAATCATTGTCCCAGATGATCATGGTCACATTGTTTCATATTTACTGTCTATGCATCTGTATTTATTGTTTTATTGTACAACAGGTAATGCACACATGATACTGCCACATGGTGTGATCACAGCTGTGCCCTTTCCTTTCTTAATTGGAATGCCCCATTGCATATGAGGAGTACTGATGTACAGTTAACAGTGGGGGAGAAAGTCCAGCTACAATTTTAGGTCACACGAAATGAGAAGTGAGTGAATTATTATTATTATTATTATTATTACTATTATTATTTTTTAATATAGATGCACATAGCCTACAGGCCTATTTCAGTCACTGTCTCAATGGTCAGTAATGACCGCAGTGTGGCATAAAAAGTTAGTGCCAGCAAGGAATAAATGATTGGCAAAACTTGCCATTGCTGGTTAATGTCCTGTGTGTTTTCTTTCTGCTCGAAACGCAACAGGAGACAGCAGCTTCCCACATGAAAAGAACAAGGACATTCCACAGTGTAGAAGTGGTATCTGTGTCGCTATTGTTCACACATCTACTGTAGGAGTATATTTTGAAAACTGACAAGTCAAAATGAAGGGTTCACAGATAACGAGCAACTGAATAGGTTCAAGATGGGCCACACCGTGTGCCTACATGGAGCCCTTTTACAGGACTGTCGACAGTTTTTGGATATGAAAAAGGTGGTAAAAGTGACAAAATTTAGCAAACAAGTGACTAACTTTATTTAAAACGTGATGACACTTACTTAAAAAATAACATTATTGATATAAGAAGAGAAATATCCCCCACCAAAAAGGCCAGATAAGATCATAAGTAACTGCTTAAAAACAAGAATAAATCATTTCTTTTACTTTTATTCTAATAACTGTCAAATGTGACATGCTTCATATTTATTTTATCTTCCTGGACTGTATAAGGGGAATATCAAACTTCTATGTACTGTGCTGTTATCAACAGTAGATGTACAACTTTGGATGTGGTTTGCTAACTAATTACATAAGTTGTGTACAGTTACAAACTTTCCACCATTATTAATAAACACTTTAGCTCATAATGTAAGTCATGTACTGAAAAGAGATAAAATAAAAAACAAGCTTGTAATTGCAAAGAAAATTACATCGGAGTAATTAATGTTTTTAATTCTTTGATTTTTTTTGTTATAAATGATGTCATTAAGCATTTTTTTCTTTTATTAAATCTAGACTGGAGAGCATCTGCATCTTTTTTTCTGACTCTAAACTTCTTTCTGAACCTGAAGAGCAGCTGTCAACATGGCTTTTTAAAAGTCTTTCTTTTGTAAGGCAACCACAAGCCTCACTAGTATCAGAGCTTATTAGCTGCCATAAGTTTTCCTGTGCCTGCTGTCATTTTTAAGTATTTCTTCACATGATGAAAACTCAAATTTTTGTTGACTTTCTTCTTCCTGAACTGCTATTTTTTCCTCTTCATATTTTTGTTTTTCCCTTTCTTCTTCTAGATAGTTCTGAAATTTATTGTATGCTCTATGCACCAAAGAAATCAGCTCTTTGGTCATAGGTAGTTTTTCTGGTTCATTGTCATCGAATTTCATTTTACCTTTTACTGTCATAAGTGCAGTGACGGTTTTTTTCTGAGTGATGTCTGTCTTCTGTAAGATATCTTCTTGATGGAAAGCAACTAATTTGCACCCTCAGCATTCCCATGAGACAGAGCTAGAGCTGCTGTCACCACTCTACTTGTCCACAACATTTTGCTTGAACTTGTGCTGGTTTCTAACTGGAGAAGCCTCCTTTCATCCACTAGCTGACCACAGTCAGTATCCTGAGGTAATATTTTTGAGGTGTTTACAATGTCACTGACACTTACATAGGATGTAAACAAAAAGTTAGTCAGAAATCAGAAAGCAGGAGTGGTGCCATATGGACAACAGACCTTTTCAATTGACCCTAATATCAATACTCAGTCGAGATGACATCGAGGACTGGTGAACAATGCACTGTTGCTGTGGAGAAAGTTTACAAAACAGTGGCAGCCATGTGGGTGTGCAACGTGTATTTTCTGCTCTATATAATCATGAACATCATGCCTCGCTCCAGTCAACACATACTATCAAGAGTCTGAATACAGAACTTTGAGGTACATGGGTGACATACTGAGAAAGAGACGTGGAAGTGTAAAACACAAGTGCACACCGGAGAACGTTGCGTGAGTAGAAGAAGCCTCCAGCCGAAGTCCCGCCAATCTGCAAGCAAGCACACGCTGCAACCTCATCAAATCACAGGGTGTGGCTAATATTGCATGAGGAACTACAATACCACCTGTACGAGGTAAGACCACATGCAAAACCTCAAGGCATTCTATTAACGTAAATAATTACTATTAAAAACAGTCTTGATCACGATTTATTTTATAAGGTGACCGGTTTCGACCACTACTGTGGTCATCTTCAGACCATTGAGTGGAAACCCCTTTCTGTTGGAGAATCTATTAACGTGCTAAAGAACATCTTTCCTGGTCTCCAAGATCCCCTGACCTATCAGCATATGATTTTGTCCATTGGGGTAATTTGATATCTCAGATTTTCTAGTGCGACCCACTACACAGCATCCAGGACTTGTGAAGGATCAAATTTGGGAGGAGGCTAATCAAATCTCAGTGCCAGTCTTGCAAGATATGACGTCTTACTTCGATAAATGGCTGATTATGAGCATGAAGGAATATGGCGGCCATTTATGTGGTGTCATTTTTAAGTAATGGGCATTTTAATTGCAAGCATTGTAAATTATTGTAGTGTTTCTTTTATATTGCTCTGAATAAATTTGTATCTCTGGTTGTGGTTTGAAAATCACCTGTAAGTATTTTCCTTCTCTGCCAAAAAGCTACACAAACCACCTCAGATTGCAGAAAAGTGACAAAGTGATTTATAACAAGAAAAAGTAACTCAATGATACAAAGTGACTTCAGGTGATGAAAGTGACTTGTTGGCAGCAATGCCTTTTGTTTTCGAAACATTACTATCATGAAAAGTCACTAATTCACATTATTGGAAGCAAGTTGTGATGGTAAGCATTCACCACTCAAGAAAAGGATTTCTGTTGTGACTTGCCGAATTTTCAAAGTGCCGCCGTGCAGTTACGCACATCCTCTACAATGCGGCGCTGTCTGCCAGCCATGCAGCAGCAGCGCCACCTAAGCGGCCAGCTAGCCAGCGGCCACTAGACTTGGACTCAGTTATGATTTGACTGTTAAAGTGTACACTGCAAACTGTCGCTGCGATCAATGCCCTTCCTCGCCCTACATCTGTTAAGGAACTGCAGGCCTTCTTGGGGAAAATAGCATACTATCACAAGTTTTTACTGTCTGCTGCTTCGGTGGCTTAGCCGTTGCGTCGCCTGTTGCATAAAAACAGAAATTGAAGACCATGCTGAAATAGGCCCCGTGCCTGGCTACTTATCGACCTGGCCAACATCTTGTTCTTGCCACGGACGCCTCTCAATACGGGGTCAGTGCAATCCTTGTGCACCGTTTTTCTGACAGTTCTGAGCAACCCATTGCTTATGCCTCCAAAACGCTCACGGAGGACCAACAAAAGTATTCTCAAATTGAAAAAGAAGCTTTGGCCATTATTTATGCTCTTCATAAGTTTGGTGTTGTTCTCTATGGATCCAAATTTCATCTTGTTATGGATCACAAACCACTTGTTTACTTGTTTCAGCCATCAACGTCACTTTCCGACAAGGCTGCACACCGCCTCCAGCATTGGGCTCTTTACTTGTCTCGTTTCAATTATGAGATTCATTTCCAGCCGACAGCTCAACATGCGAATGCTGATGCACTGTCTTGCCTTCCCATGGGTCCTGATCTGGCATTCGATACCGACGAACTTTCGTGTTTCCACCTGGATGTTGCCGAGCGGCGGGTTGTGGATGGGTTCCCATCACCGGGGTACTGGCTGGCGGCTGCTATGGGTTCTGACCCTACCCTCTCCCGGGTTTTACGCTGTATTCAGAAGGGTTGGACAGATTGTCCAGCGGCTAAGACTTCTGATCCGCTGCGGAACTATTACGCTTTGTGTTACTGCCTCATGGCTAGGGATGGTGTTATCCTCCTTTCCACCGAAAATTCTTCGCCACGTGTTGTGGTACCTGCGTCTTTGCGTGCTTCGGTCTTGCGCCTCCTTCACCAAGGGCACTGGGGTGTCTCTCACACAAAATCTCGGGTGCGCTGTCATGTGTACTGGCCCGGCATCGACTCCGAAATCGCACACACGGTCGCTGCCTGCGGTCCTTGTGTATCACAGGCCGCCGCCCCGAAGTCATCTTTGTCACCGTGGCCTTCGCCTGAGAAGCCCTGGGAGTGTATTCATGCTGACTTTGCGGGACCCTTTTTAGGTACTTATTGGCTTCTCGTTACTGACGCCTACTCTAACTTTCCTTTCATTGTCCGTTGCACGTCGCCTAACACCTCGGCAACCACCAATGCTCTAGCTTGCATTTTCTCTTTGGGAGGCCTTCCCTCTACTCTTGTTACAGATAATGGTCTGCAATTTGCCTCTTCCAATTTTGCGGATTTTTGTGCCCACCATGGCGTCATGCACGTTATGGCCCCTCCACTCCATCCACAGTCAAATGGTGAGGCTGAACGACTGGTCCGCACATTTAAGGCTCAGATGAGGAAACTCCTGACTTCTTCTGCTGATGATGCGCTTCTCCAATTTCTGGCTTCTTACCCATGGGCGACCACACCCCGGCTGAGCTCTTACATGGCCGACAGCCCCGCACGCTACTTCACCTACTGCAGCCTTCCACTTCATGGCCGCGGGTGCCTTCGCTTGGCCGGTTCACTGCCGACAACCTCGTATGGGTACGGGGATATGGCAGGTGGCCAAAATGGAGTCCTGGCCGCATCTTACGACACCGTGGCCAACGCCTGTATGAAATCCAGACGGACACGGGTGTTGCAGTGCGTCATTGGGACTAGCTTCGGCCTCTTGTGCCGGCAATGCCTGCTCCGGATGCTGTTATACCACCTTCGGCTCTACCTGATGCTCAGGATACTGGAATGTCTCTCATTACTCACAATGCAGTCCTCTCACCATCATATCGGTGCCAGCACAAGAACTGACGCCACCAGGAGATATGCACATGCAGGAACCAGATGACCACCATCTGTCCGAGCAACTCTACTCATCACCTTCTCCTACGGATGCGGACACATCGCCCACGTCTCCTGTTATAACAACCGGATTTGCCGCAACGGGCAGATTGGTGCACGGGGCCCCAGCAGATTCGACCCCGCACGTCTCCTGTCATCTCGACCCGTTATCATCGGGAACACTTCCGTCCGTACGGGAAGCCTCCTCCTCGAGACTTTATGGCCAGTCAAACAACACCTATGGACGTTAGCAATCTACAGGCCACCTCCATCAAGACCTGTGAAAAAACTTCAAAGGGGGGGGGGGGGGGGGGGGGGGGAAGTGTTGTGACTCGCCGATCTTTCAAAGTGCCGCCGCGCAGTTACGCGCGTCCTCTACATGCGGCGCTGTCTGCCAGCCATGGAGCAGCAGTGCACCTAAGCGGCCAGCCAGCCAGTGGCCGCTAGACTTGGACTGCTAAAGTGTATACACGTCTTACTCTGTTTACTTGATCTGTGACTGTCATGTATTGCGTCTTCCTTGAAATGTAATTGTTCAACTTGAAGTTATTACAATTTCAGAAGACCCAGAGAGAACTGGAAAATCAACTGACAGCCTCTGTACAGACCACCTGCTGTCCGGCTGCCTAGCCCCAACACTGCTACACAGTCAGTTCAGTGCCCTTGTTAGGAATGAGGACATTATTATTTTCCAAAACCACCTTTTTTTTTACATCTGGTCACCTTTCTGATGGTATATTTTCTTCAAAGTCCGATTCTTTTTTAAAAAGCTGACAGAGGGGGGTGGGGGCAAGCAGGAGCATTCCAAACTCTTAAAATAAGTGTATGCGTTGACAGACACCTCCCACACAGAGGGTGCGGCAGCAATTCAAATGGAATTCTTGCTCTTTTCCACCTACCACTCCACATAAATGGGATGAATCAGAACTTTTTTTGTGATATGTGGCTGTGTTTCATTCACTTTATTGGTGCAGCAGTAAAATATTTTACTGGTATATTGTTCTGTGATCATTCTTTCTTCAGATGCCATAATATCATCGCCAGAACTTTTGGATGGATCGGAATATCTCCATCTTCTTTGCAGTAAATTTACCGGAAGTGACCCATCGTTTTCGTTGTTTCAATTTGCTCCCAATACAGCTTCTTCCATGTTGAAAGCCGCATCCACCTGTCATTCACTGTCTGCCTTCACAAGGCCCTTTGGGTGAATAATTTTTCTGTCGGCAACTTAGCTTGTAAAATATTAACTGTCATTTCTATTGGCATGCTCCTACAGCCTCTGCTGCTTCACATACTTTCAATTGACAATTGATGAGAATCGTGTTGTGGGCTTTTTCAGTGATTTCTTCGATAACCACATCTGCTGGCTCTACTGGGGAATCCTTGTCAAACCTAGGTGCTAGAACCAAGAGCTAACTGTTCTTACTGAAGAAGTGTCGTCACAAACAAAATCCATTTTTGTTTTTATCTTGTCAAAAAAAGTGTAGCACAACTTACTGCAGTGGCCGTCAAATCTAAATATCTCTAAAAATCAGGTAATTTTGTCTCAATGTAGTCTAACAGATGGCAGTACATGACAGTACCACACCAACCTGCACTTACAGTGACATCTGTCTTTGAACACAGTCTCTTACTGAACTGCCAATATAATTATTTCGAGGATTACATCCATTAGTCACCTGCAAGTGTGAGAGAAAAATTGGAATGTTGTTACACCAGTGAACCACAGACATACACATATTGGCAGCATGTGGTACTCACCTCTGCCTACACAGGGCCTACAAGTAAATCCACCCGTAAAGGCAACCCTGCCAGTGCTGAATGGCAGAGTGCAGCAATGCGATGCTGGCCTGAGCATTGGGCAAATCCAACCCTCTGTTACACCTCTGCCTCAGTAGCCAGTCGACTGTCGGTTGCCGATCAGTGTGTTTTGAGCATTTGTGTTGCTATCTCTGCACTGCAAAGTGGTGAATCAGAACCTTCGTGGACTAAAGGTGTGCGGAGAGCTCTCTGTACTGAGGTACTTGAGAATGTGAATCCATGTTTTGAGAGGCAAACAAGTGTGTAACAGTCCCACCGAAAATTAACTTGAGAGGGTGGCCACTAGTGTTTGGTGGTGATGGTGGTGGTGGGAGGGAGGGGGTGGGGGGAGAGTAGGCATTGGCACCTACCATGGGTTTTAAACCCCCATCCTCCCAGGAAAGTTGCAGAGAAAGCAAAAGAAAACTTAACATTCAGATCATTTTAACAAACAAGTACAGGGGACTGGTACATAATTTTAACTTGACATATAGAGACTGACCAACACTGAAGCTGTTATTTTCTTTAATCAGTTTTAACCCTTTATAGGTTTGGGGACATTTTATAGATCAGGTCCAATAGGTGCAACATTTCATTGATTTACAGACAAATTTCGTTTTTATGGCTGCATGCCTCAGAGGGAACGCTTCACCACAATGTAGTCCTCACACAACTCAACAAATGGCAGGAGCGTATTGCCATTATGATTAAAAGAATGACCTCACTTTGTATTCCTGATGATATTTGCTGCACTGAGTGCCTCTCCTAGTTTGTCAGCACATGTATTGATGTTAGAGGAATTTTGCCGCCTATTCCCTGAAGCTTTCTCATTGGGAATGTGACTTTCGGACCTGTAGTCTGGCACTTGGACACCGAGTGATTGTGGCCGAAAACAAGAACAATGTGCCATTCGCTACAGCCTGCTCACACTTCATCAGGACATCGACAAATTTGTAACTGAAAGAGGAGTCAAACCAAGAGATTCCATACAGCCAAAAATGACCAAGAGAATATTTTCACCTTACACTGGGAAAACAAAGAAGGAACAGGTGTTAGTGGATAACATTTTAACCAATTTTGTTCTCCATATGTCGCTGCACTTCAGGCCTCTTTTTCGATACTCTAGTGAAAACTATTGACTTTGAACATCTACTTTTGTCAACTTATTCGTCATACAGACATAAATTGTTAATTAAATCATTTGCAGACTCGCCGGATGTAGCTTATAAGTTATGCTAAATAGGAGTCTGTGCGCAGGCCTCAGCTGTCGGACTGCACTGCCCCTACGGCACAGTCGTCCTTTAGTCTGGATCCCCCACCACCACCACCACCACCACCACCACCACCCCCCTTTCCCTATCCTGTCGTCTGCGCAGGTAGTGGTCAATTTATTGTGTGTCCACTCTAATTCAGATTACTAATGAGGAGGTACTGAATCAAACTGGCAAGGAGAGAAATTTACGGCACAACCCGACTGAAAAAATGAGATCAGTTGACAGGACACTTTCTGAAGCATCAAGGAATTATCAATTTGGTAATGGAAGAAAGTGTAAGGGGTAAAACTTGTAAAGAAAGACCAAGGCTAAAATGAAGTAAGCAGGTTCAAACGGATGGAGGTTGTGGTGGTTATGCAGCTATGAAGATGCTTGCACAGGAGAGACTAGCGTGGAGATCTGCATTAAACCAGTCTTTGAACTAAAATCAACAACAGCAACGACCACCACACAGTAACATGCTCCTGTTCAGTACCTGTGACTTCCAAACTATGTTCTGTTATGTATAACATATCTGTAGAAACAATATGAATTGGGGTAGATTACTTTTCACCATATAGTGGAGATGTTGAGCAGCAGACAGGTACATTTAAAAGCGTATATATATATCACACACAGGGTGTCCCAGCTATCTTGTCCACCCAAAATATCTCTGGAACAATAACAGCTATTGGAAAACGATTTTCACCGGTATCAATGTAGGGCTGGGGCCCATGAATGTACATATTTGGAAACATTCTAAAACGAAAGCATATGTGTTATTTAACACAAACTTATGTTTTTTTAAATGGACCTCCTATATTTTGTCTTCAGCAATCCATAGTATGACAAAGCACATACACAATGGCGTCGATTGCATCGCAATATTCCTATTACATCCCGAGATATTGAGACGCGAAGTTGACGCTTGAAACTCCCGACATGCGCTGCTAGCGCACGTCCTGAGGCTCAGGCATGAACCCCATGCTGCCCGTAATCGTGATGTGATTGACAAGTAAGTGTCCCTCTTGATAAGTATGGAGGTGTGATTACAGATGACAAGTAAGTGTCCCTCTTGATAAGTATGGAGGTGTGATTACAGATGTCAATCACATTGCGATTACGGGTAGCATGGGGTTCACGCCTGAGCCTCAGGATGTGCGCTAGCAGCGTATGTCGGGAGTTTCAAGAGTCAACTTCGCGTCTCAATATCTCAGGATGTAATGGGAATATTGCGATGCAATCAACGCCATTGTGTATGTGCTTTGTCATACTATGGATTGCTCAAGAAAAAATATAGGAGGTCGATTTAAAAAAACATAAGTTTGTGTTAAAAAACACATATGCTTTCGTTTTAGAATGTTTCCAAATATGTACATTCATGGGCTGCAGCCCTACATTGATACCGGTGAAAATCGTTTTCCAATAGCTGTTATTGTTCCAGAGATATTTTGGGTCGACAAGATAGCTGGGACACCCTGTATAAAAAATAGAGGGAAACATTCCATGTGGAAAAAATATATCTAAAAACAACGATGATGTGACTTACCAAAAGAAAGCGCTGGCAGGTCGATAGACACACAAACAAACACAAATATACACACAAAATTCAAGCTTTCGCAACCAACGGTTGCTTCGTCAGGAAAGAGGGAAGGAGAGGGAAAGACGAAAGGATGTGGGTTTTAAGGGAGAGGGTAAGGAGTCATTCCAATCCCGGGAGCGGAAAGACTTACCTTAGGGGGAAAAAAGGACGGGTATACACTCTCGCACACACACACACACACACACACACACACACACACACACACACACACACACACACATATCCATCCACACATATACAGACACAAGCAGACGTTTCATTTCATGGGACACCGAGAGGCAGAGAATGCAATTCAATTGCACTGGTCTCGGATGGTACTGAGACACATAGGGTGTGCTTCTTCGTAGCTAGCCAGTGGATATGTGATGTATGGAGACAATGCACAGGTGACCTGTTTCTGGACAGTGTGGTGGGTAATCTCCATCTGCGAAGGCCACAGTGAGACTCTCCAAATATTTGGAGGAGGAATGCTTGTCACTGCAGATGCAACAACTGTGCTAGGCTGTATGAAAAGGCCATCCTCGGGTGGAATGGGTGCCAGATGTCAAAATGGAGGTATTGTTGGTGGTTGATGGGTTTCATGTGGACAGAGATGCTGATGGAGCTATCAGTAAGGTGGTGGGCAACATTGAGGAATTTGTCTGGTTGGGCTGACGTGGACCAGGTCAAGTAAATGGAGGAGAAAGCACTGAAGTTCTGAAGGAATATGGACAGGGTGTCTTCCACATTATTTCAGATAATGAGGATGTCATTAATGACCTGAAAAGCAGCTTCAATATTTTTAACTTCCTAAATCAGGATGATAAGATTATTTTTTAATAAGCTTCTTATGTTCTTATGGAAAACACCAAGTTTATCATGACTGTTACCCTTTGTGCTGTCCAAACTGTCATTTTTTGTTTCTCCAAAAACTGTTGCAGTTGTATCCGGTTTTATCTCACATCTCTGACTTTCTGAGAAAATTTATCCTAAAAGAGACATAGCAAAAATACTGAAAGTCACACAGATTTGGTGCTCTTGTTATACTCAACACTTCTGGACATTAACTGTGCAAGTACCCTCTAACAAGGAACATTGAGATATAGACCGTGCCATCTGTGCTGCGACTATGTGAAGGGTGATCACCAGTCACACTGACTTTCTCGAATGACTTTTGAAGCTATGCATTTATATGTTCGACTGAATGTATCTTCCTGGGCCAGTAGTATCACTGGAAGAGTGACAGTCTCCACATTAGTACGAGCAGCATTCCGAGTGATGTGCTTGATGTTGTCCTCAAGTGCACAAATTGTTTCTGGCAGTCCTCATAATTACTAATAAGCACTATATGGTATGCTATACCACGATCTTTCCCCAGAGGGCCAAATTCTGGCATCTACCCAGATTGGTTCTTTTAAGCTTCACCCCCCCCTCCCCACCCCAACCCCAAAGTCTTGATAATCATCCTTTATAGCCACCAGTACAATTACTCTCAGCTGTAAATCCATAAACTTTTCCTCAATTCAACAAGCTGAGGTAAACTAACTCTACAGACAAACTACGTGAGATATGTTGAAGATGTGCCAATGTAAAACAATTTGGTTTCAACAGTTTCCAGAGATTTAGCATAAAAATGTTCTACTTGTTTCTTAGACTTTTTGTCACTGAAAGTAACACTACAGACAAAACACTATTTCACAGAAAGCATCAACAAGAAGGAATTTCTAAGTGAAAATTAGAATGTTACCTTTGCCAGTAGGAGATTTCAGACCTGGACAGTAACTCACATAGGACATGTATGAGTTTTGCTCTCCCTCCGATGACAGCAACAACTACATTCAGGAGCTCTGGCACCCCACTCCACGTCTTCGCTTCTCCCAAGAGCAACTCCCGGACCACAGGCAGCAGCTCGGCATCGTCAACGGTGCGAGACTCCAGGCACTCTGCAAGACAGTCGACCCTCAATCTGTCATACTGCAACACACTTATGATGCATTTATTTACTGTGAGATCAAGCGGTAGATGAAATAGAAGTAAGCATTGAGCACAAAATGTGAATCACTTCTTCGTGACATGTGTCAAAATGTGACACCAAATTCCCAATCCCAGCTCCTTATCCTTTACAGCTTTGTGCCCTTCCATTAAATCGACCTGCTTTACAAACACATTCAAACATTTCATTGCTTCTTTCCAGCCTGAACCAACTGTCGGCACACGCTTTTAACCTGTCACAAATGTACAATACATACAATAGACCGTTAATCTAAAATAACTTCAATTTTTAACTTAAATCTTCATTACAGAGATATATTCAGTAACTTATTCAGCAAAATATCATGGGGCTAGAAATGTAACTGCATTATACTGGCATGAAATTATAAAAATAATGAAAGGAAAGGAAATACTGTCAGTGGGAAGTATCCAGATAACTCGAACGGTGTAACACTGTGCCAAGATGTGCTGGCCATGCACCAAGGCATGTTTAGCAACAGGGTGATCCTCATTACCAACAAACACTGTCTGCCTATGTCCATTCATGCGAATGGACAGTTTGTTGCTGGTCATTCCCACATAGAAGGGCTCACAGTGTAGGCATGTCAGATGGTAAATCACGTGGGTGCATTCACACGTGGCTCTGCCTTTGATCATGTGGGGTTACAGGACTGGAGTACGTGCTGGTGGGAGGGTGCATGAGGCAGGTTTTACACCGGGGGCGGTTACAAGGGTAGGAGCCAGAGGGTAGGGAAGGTGGTTTGGGGATTTCATAGGGATGAACCAAGAGGTTACGAAGGTTAGGTGGATGGCACAAAGACACTCTTGGTGGAGTAGGGAGGATTTCATGAAGGATGGCTCTCATTTCAGGACAGGATTTGAGGAAGTTGTATCCCTGCTGGAGAGCCACATGTTACATTTTATAATAATTCTAGTCTCAAAATACCTGCATTAGATCTGGCTTGACAACACAGCATATCTCACTGTGGATTAATGTGACTGAAGCACCATAATATTTGCTCTAACCCCGCCCCCCATCCCATTTCCATATCCATCACTACATGCCTCATTACAAATTCTATTTCTATCATTAGGCAGGGGCTTTTAGAGAAAAGACTTACCATTTTCTTGCTGAACTGAACTCAATCGCAGCTTCTACACTTATTTTTCAATCACCTCATGTTTGTAGTGACACTCAAATATACATTTTAGAGGAGAAAGTTAACGACATAAACAAACAACTGAGATATAGCCTACTACAGATATACTAAAACAAAAATATTAGAAAATCAGCTACCAATCACCAAACCAAGCTATTATTCAGATAACTAACTTTTCTATATTGCAAAGACCGGTTTTTAAACTGAAACAAGAACAAATTTAATGGTGCCACAGCACTAAAAATTTACATCTTGTGGCCCACAGTCCAACCCATGTCTATACATGTTCTAAAGCTATTCAATTATCAACTGTATCAGTCAATGTCTTTTTGACTGATTCATCCCTCTATGAAGCATGTGGAACAGAAGAATATTCGTTTCGATCTGAAATAATTACTACAACTAGCTGTGTTAAACATTTATGTAATGCTTATTTAAAGTATGTAACTAGGTAATCCTATATCATTTGGTGCTGTATACGCATTAAAACACTTGTGTATAAAATATATACATATACGAGGGCTATCCACAAAGTACATTACGTTTTGGAATTAAAAATAAATAAAGTATTGGAAATTATTTTTATTATATACAGATGAAAGCCACACTTAAATACTACTTTTCTACATAGTTGCCATTTAAATTAAGGCACTTATCATAGCGATGGACGAGCTCGGAAATTCCTTCGTCGTAAAATTCGGCCGCCTGTGCCTTCAACCATGTGATTACCTCTTCTTGAAGCTGTGCGTCGTCATCAAAATGCTGCATAGCCAACCACTTCTTCATTGCTGGGAATAAGTGGAAGTCACTCGGTGCCAGGTCGGGACTGTACGGCGGATGAGGAAACAACTCCCACTTAAAAGATTCGAGAACTTCACGAGTGGCATTTGCCATGTGGGCCCGGGTGGTGTCGTGAATCAGCAAGATCTTTGAGCCCAACTTTCCCCTGCGCTTGTTTTGTATTGCTCTTCTGAGGTTGTGCAGAGTTTGGCAATACCTTTGAGAGTTTATTGTAGTGCCTCTTTCCAGGAAATCCACAAAAATCACACCTTTTCTGTCCCAAAAGAGGTAACCACACGGTTGAAGGCGCAGCGGCCGAATTTTACGACGAAGGACTTTCCAAGCTCGTCCATCGCTACGATAAGTGCCTTAATTTAAATGGCAACTATGTAGAAAAGTAGAATTTAAGTGTGGCTTTCATCTGTATATAATAAAAAAAATTTCCAATACTTTATTTATTTTTAATTCCAAAACATAATGTACTTTGTGGATAGCCCTCGTACATATGTACTGAGAAAAATCTATCCAACAACCTCAGTGTTGTTACATTTGCCTGTGCCATATGCTGAAGTTGCCTTTCCTCATTTTTATTTTACGCAAAACGTGAGCCATACAAATGCTAAGTTTTAGATTAGCAAAGAAGCATATGGATGTGACTGGTCCACATACCTCACATCGTTTGATACAGGCGACACTAATAGCTTGATAATGGCCCCAATCATGATCAAGAATACTGACTTTCGTCATACATACATCAAAATTTTACTTTCCTTGAACGGAAAACACAAATTAAAAATAACTGTTCTCACAGTCTCTTTACCAGAATTTGTTATTTTATTTGTCTTTCAACTGAGCCTTCTTTGGAAAATTTCTTACTTATAACAACAGATTCCCTTGAAAACAGTTTTACGCATTCTTTATTTTTGCAAAAATTATTGGCAAACATAATTTACAACTTGATGACAAGAACTCACTTCTTACATACTGCAACACCATCTCAGAGACTTGGCTGTCTACCGGCTGCAGCAGACAGCACGCCAAATAGCAGAGGGCCAGATTCTGCTGCACACAGTCAGCATCAAGAGCTGCAGGCACTCCAGATTTTGTTAGCAGCTGCATATTTCTGCGGTGCTCCCGCTGCTCTCTCTTGTCACTTGACGGCAACTTGTTGATCGAGTAAGGGAAGCCAGACATCAAATGCTGTCTGAAGTCAGAAGAACTTTGTTGCCTAAACAACAGTGTCTGGAAGAAGAGAGGAAAACTGAAAGTAAATGTGAAGCTCAGTTAATAACAAAAGAGTTCCGTAGATCTAGTCTGCAGAGCAACTAATTAAATGATAGTACACTAACATAAAACATCCAAGAGTGGAAAGAAAATTCTGACTTAAAGACACTGTTTTTGGTGAGATCAACACAAGAGTGGAAACAAATTGAATTGTGAGGTGGCCTCAATTATATACAAGCTGTCATTTGTGCACTAATTCCATAAATTATAATTCTTTGTGAACTCACAAAATGTTGTACATCACAATACAAACCAAACCAAAAGGAAATTGGATAAATAACTAGAAGAATGAAAAAACTGCAAATAATTCCCATATTAATCATTTCAGTCACTATTTTTTTCAGCCGTGGAAATAAAATTGCATCTTCCTTTATCAAATAATTTACCTAAACATTCTGACTGAAAAAGAAACTAATATCTCTCCAACAAATTTTGAAAAATATTTCATGAATTGATATATCACAGAACTATATACCTGTGAATCATGTGCAATTAAAAAGCGATACCACTCAATAAAACTGGAGTTTCCCCATGTTGATACGGAAATGGTCTCAGACGTGATGCGCATACAGCCTACCCCTCCCATCATATGACATTGCATTGTTTGCTAACTGTTATTGCTGTTTTATTGATCTACATCTACATCTACACCCATACTCCGCAAGCCACCTGATGGTGTGTGGCGGAGGGTACCCTGAGTACCTCTATCGGTTCTCCCTTCTATTCCAGTCTCGTATTGTTCGTGGAAAGAAGGATTGTCGGTATGCTTCTGTATGGGCTCTAATCTCTCTGATTTTATCCTCATGGTCTCTTCGCGAGATATACGTAGGAGGGAGCAATATACTGCTTGACTCTTCGGTGAAGGTATGTTCTCGAAACTTTAACAAAAGCCCGTACCGAGCTACTGAGCGTCTCTCCTGCAGAGTCTTCCACTGGAGTTTATCTATCATCTCCGTAACGCTTTCGCGATTACTAAATGATCCTGTAACGAAGCGCGCTGCTCTCCGTTGGATCTTCTCTATCTCTTCTATCAACCCTCTCTGGTACGGATCCCACACTACTGAGCAGTATTCAAGCAGTGGGCGAACAAGCGTACTGTAACCTACTTCCTTTGTTTTCGGATGTGTTGTCTAATAGTAGTGTATTTAAATTAGTTTAATAATTTCTATAATAGTGGTTTGGAGTCTGAAGGATGTTGGGAAAGATTGTGTCGATAATGGTAAGACCACGAGCACGAAGGATGCTGGCATATAAGGAGGTGGTGTCAAATAGTAACGAGTACGGATCCAGGAGGTAAAGGTGTGAGCATGGTGGAGAGTTGATGAAGGAAATGGTTGGTGTCTTTGACATGGGAGGCTAGATTACGGACAATTGGTTGGATGTGTTGCTCAATGGGGGGCGCAATTCTTTCAGTGGGGGCACAATGCCAGCGACAATATGGCATCCAGGATTCTTGGGTTTGTGGATTTTGAGGGGCACGTAGGAGGTGGGTGTGCAGGGTGTCGAGGGAAGGGCCTAGGGCTTTAAGAAGGGATTGGAGTTGGTTTTGAACTTGTGGGATGAGATCACTCTGGCATTGTTTACGGGTGGAGGAGTCAGATAACTGGTAGAAGCCTTCTGCCATGCAGTCACTGTGATTCATAACAGTGGCGGAGGCTTTGTCAGCATGTAGGATGATTAGGTCAGGATCTGTTTTGAGGTTGTGAATGGCTGTTCTTTCTTTTACTGAAAGGCTGTTGTTCTGAGGAAGGAATGTGGGGAAGGATGGTGAGGCTAAGTTGAAGGTAAGGAATTCCTGAAAGTTGACCAGCGAATGGTTAGGTGGGAGAGAGGGAGGATCATAGTTGGATAGTGGTATGAACTGGAAGAGGCAAGGTTGAATGTTGGAATTAGGGTAGTTTTGGTAGGAGGGATTTGCAACAATGAATTGCTTCCATTGCAAGGATCAGGAGAATGAAAGTAGGTTTTTGACAAGTCCAGCATGGTTAAATTCGGGTTTAGAGCTAAAGGTGAGTCCCTTGGATAGCACTCAAACTTCTATGGAGCTGAGGGTATTGGTTGGAAGCTTAATAACAGTAACACGGGAATTTGTTGGCTCTGGATTTGGTGGAGAGTTGGTAAGGAGTTTTGGGGGATGAGGCAAGTTGGAAAGGTCAGAAGTGGACAAGGAGGAACACTGTGGGTATGAAAGGGGTTGAATAGTGGTGCCCTGAGACAGGAGTAGGATGTCAGCAGGTTGGATAAGTTATGGAGGTGATGTCTGGAATACTACTACAGATGCTCAAGAGCAAGGGGATACCCACTGGATCTAGTCTGCAACCCGATCTCCCTTGCCAATTCCCCTCACAGTTGCAATCCTCCCACCACTCCCAAGAACCAGCCACAATGGAGTGTCCCCTTCATCGCCCAAAACCACCCCAGACTGGAACAACTGAACAACATCTTTTGCCAGAGCTTTGATTACCTATTTGTATGTCGTCTCATTGTCATTGTCACTGTAGGCCTGTACCATTGGAAACAAGGATAGGATGTTGTCTGGTGGCCGGTATCCTCTTCTGTAACACAAACTGCACACATATATTAAGAAGGTTCTTTATTAACCAGAACAGGAAGCTACTCATCTCAGCTGTTAGCATGAGTGACATAAAAGTAGGTATTTCAGGTGTTGCGAAATCACTTAAGAAAGGCAAGTCTTCTGGTCCAGATGGTATACCAAAATGACTTATTGATACATAACCAACACGGATTCAGAAAATACCGTTCTTATGCAACACAGCTAGCTCTTCATTCCCATGAAGTAATGAGTGCTGTCGACAAGGGACCTTAGATCGATTCCATATTCCTAGATTTCCAGAAGGCTTTTAATACCGTTCCCTCACAACTGACCATTAATCAAATTGTGGTGGTGGTGGTTAGTGTGTAACGTCCCGTCGACAACGAGGTCATTAGAGACGGGGCGCAAGCTCGGGTTAGGGAAGGAAATCGGCCGTGCCCTTTCAAAGGAACCATCCCGGCATTTGCCTGAAACGATTTAGGGAAATCACAGAAAACCTAAATCAGGATGGCCGGAGATGGGATTGAACCGTCGTCCTCCCGAATGCGAGTCCAGTGTGCTAACCACTGCGCCACCTCGCTCGGTAATCAAATTGTGTGCATATGGAGTATCGTCTCAGTTGTGTGATTGGATTTGTGATTTGCTCTCAAGAGAGGTCACAGTTTGTAGTGATAGACGGTAAATCATCGAGTAGAATAGAAGTGATACCTGGCATTTCACAAGGTAGTGTCATAGGCCCTCTCCTGTTCCTGATTCACATAAATGATCTAGGTGATAATCTGAGCAGCCCCCTTGGATTGTTTGCAGACGACGCTGTAATTTACCGTCTAGTAAAATCATCACACAATCAATTCCAATTACAAAATGATCTAGAGAGAATTTCTGAATGGTGCGAAAAGTGGCAATTGGCACTAAGTAAAGAAAAGTGTGAGGTCATCCACATAGCTACTAAAAGAAATCCGATAATTTTGGGTACACAATAAATCACACAAATCTAAGGGCTGTCAATTTGACTAAATACCTTGGAATTACAATTACGAGCAACTTAAATTGGAAAGACCACATAGATAATATTGTGAGTAAGGCAAAACAAAGACTGCGATTTGTTGGCAGAACACTTAGAAGATGCGACAAACCCACTAAAGAGACAGCCTACACTACACTTGTCTGTCCTCTGCTGGAATATTGCTGTGTGGTGTGGGATCCTTACCAGGTAGGATTGACGGAGGACATCGAAAAAGTGTAAAGAAGGGCAACTCGTTTCGTGTTATCGCAAAACAGGGGTGAGAGTGTCACTGCTATGATACGTGAGTTGGGGTGGCAGTCACTGAAACATAGGGTGTTTTGTTTGCGGCAAGGTCTATTTACAAAATTTCAATCACCAACTTTCTCTTCCAAAATGTAGGGAGAAATAATCATCATAATTAGATAAGAGAAATCAGAGCTTGAACGGAGAGATTTAGGTGTTCCCTTTTCCCATGTGCCATTCGGGAGTGGAATGGTTGAGAAGTAGTATGAAAATGGTTCGATGAACCCTCTGCCAGGCACATAAGTGTGAATTGCAAAGTAATGATGTAGATGTAGATCTTAGGCTAGCTCATGTGGTACAAGCTCTTCTGTAATAGTCCATGTTGGCCTCACTGCTGGTGTCGTGCACTGCACACTATTCTGTATTCTGGTTGCTATGTGCTGGCTGACTGAACTAGAGGCAGAGCTAACTGGGACTGCGACTCCCACTGGGCTGCAAGTGATGACTCTACCCACTGACTCAATGGATGCCTGACTGGGCCCTCCAGTCCGTGGTGGCAATCTAAATACTGGCAGTCATGGCAGTTGGGGGGAGGGAGGGGTGGGTTGGTGGCACGTTTCTTGCAAGTTTATCTTTGGCCTCCCTCCTGATAGGTGCGTTGCTTGCGCCTACTATCAATCTTCTCGCAACCTCTTTGACGGCTGATGTGCTGGCAGCAGCTTAAGCTAGAACACGTGTTATCGTGCCCTGCAATGAGTGACATCCAATCTGAGATACTTCCCATCCCTTCCAAAGCCGTGTTCCATCGCCCATCCAACCTTCACAATACCCTAGTCCATCTCTTTGCCACTGCCACTCCCAATCCCCATATCAATACCCTCTCACACGAATCATATCCCTGTGGAAGACCCAGGTGAAAGCAACTGTGTCATTTACCAGCCACTGCCCAGTGCGAAGTAGTTCTTGCGCTAGCTGCTGGAGTGTACTTCATCACACTGCGAATTCTATAATGATGCTTGATGACCCATCTGCAATGTGCTCGGTGTCAGAAGTCGTGTGGTAGGTTGATCTACTCTCTACCCTTCAGTGTTCAACAGGAATGTGGACCCCGAGAGGCGCTGTTGTTGGCTTCTGCATTGGAGTCTGGCATTGGCGGCACATTCTCCATCAGAAGATGGTAGGCAGTGAGCAGCATGAAATTCGTCAGGTGAAGGCCATCATCTTGAGTAAATTTTGGTTACTTCATAGACTGTACTGGAGCATCTAACACATAGATTCATTGCAGTATTGGAATCACTGAATTGAGTGCTATTACTGTGAATGCCATTAATTGCAATGATCAGCTCATGATGAGAGCTGGAATATTTAAAGGGAGCCATCGTGAGGCTGTTATGCAAAGCTTGGTTCGTTATGATGAAATGGGTCCTCCTCACTCTGCTATATTCACTTAACAGGCTGTTAACCACTGTGTTGGCCCCTCGCTATGTGTTCTTATGAAAGAGGTACAGTTTCTTGCAACAGGCATTATGAGTTAACAAATACGCTTGTCTCACTTCCTTTGGTTTTGTGTTGCAATCTCTTTTCTGCTGAAAGCGTATCCTTGCTCGGCAAACAGTGCCGACGACCTGACTTACTTGCAACATATTGACTTGCTTCCTGCTTCTGTTTCTCATGACTTGAATTTGCCTGTGGCAGTGTGAGTGAGTTTTAATAAAAAAAATTCTGATTTCTGCTTTTATATATATAACTGCTTTTATATATATAACTGCTTTTATCCCGATTTTATCATTTGATTTATTTATTTTTTAACATGTTCATGCAATCATTCAAGTTGCGAGTTTGCGTTATGTCTGTGTATGTGAAAGTTCTGAACAATGAAAATTATCAAATAGTTGCTGTCTTAAGATATACGTACACACAAACATATCTATGCGTCTTTAAATATAGAGCATATAAAAATGGATTTGAATGTTGAATGTCCTAAAAATGATGTGTAGATATGAAATAGAAGATGAATCAGAGGTATAAATATGAATATAAATTTACAGATGAAAACTTGTATCCAAGCTTGAAGCAAATAACTGTAGATTTCTATTCCTTTGCCTCACGCAATCATATAGGTTTTACATAACCAATAGGCTTATATATGTAAATTACAAGACAACCGACTGTGTACGGACAGCTTTCTTTTTGTATTCGTTTTTAAGTGTCACTTTTAGGATGGATTAACCCCTTACTATCGCTGTAATACTACCCCGACAGAAATGAATGTAAACAAGTTACTCCAGCACAGTAAATCACACAAGTTTAGTACGGATTTTATACTTTTTGGTTTCATGTGAAATTGAAGTTGAACAACCAATCTGACGCAAGTTAGAAAGAAATAGACAACACAGTGAAATATGGAACACCAATTCCTGGAGCTCCAGTCAAAGTGTGGAACTTGTCTGCCTGAATTTGATTTTAACAATCATTTCACATGGTCAAAGCAGTTTTCTGACCCTGAAAGGTGTTATGTAATAAAAACAAGAGCAGGAAATGAATACAATCCTGATATCAGTAAAAGCTATAGAGAAGCCAGAAGTTTAAATAAAGATTGGTTTCAAAAGTGGGACAAAAGTTAAAAGATCATGGTTGCTTTATACTTCCTGGCAGATTAAAACTGTGTGCCGGACCAAGACTCAACCTCGGGACCTTTGCCTTTCGCGAGCACGTGCTCTACCAACAGAGATACCCAAGCATGACTCACAACCCATCCTCACGATTTTATTTCCGCCAGTACCTCGTCTCCTACCTTTCAAACTTCAAAGAAGTTCTCCTGTGAAACTTGGAGGACTAGCACTACTGGAAGAAAGAATATTGCGGAGACATGTCTTAGCCATGCTATCAGCCAAGCAACACCACATGAAATAACCATAGAAATCAATGTGGAATGTACGAGGAACATATTCAGTAGAATAGTGAAGCAAAATTCGGTGTCAGTGGGCTGTGGCAACCGTCGACCGACACAAGTGCCTTTGCTAATAGCACAACTCCTGCAGCCCCCTCCTGGGCTCATGACCATATCGGTTGGACCCCAGATGGCCCAGTCAGATGAGTGCCAATTCAGTTGGTAAGAGCTGATGGTAGGGGTCGAGTTTGGCACAGCCCTCCACCCCCTTTCCCGTCCACACTCTTGAATTCTTGGGCCCACGTTGTCAACAAGGTACTGTGCAAGCTGGTGGTGGCTCCACAATGGTGTGGACTCGACTGGATCTTTTAGTCCAACTGAATCAATCATTGACTAGAGATGGTTATGTTCAGTTACTTGGAGGCCATGTGCAGCCATTCATAGGCTTTCTGTTCCCAGACAATGATGGAATTTTTGTGTATGGCAATGTGTCAAGTCAATGGGCTTTAGTTGTTCACGATTGGTTTGAAGAACATTGTGGACAATTTGACCGAATGATTTTACCACCCAGGATGCCCATCGAACATTTATGGGACATAGAGAGGTCTGTTTGTGCACAAACTCCTGCGAACTGGCAACACTTTTGCAACTGTGGATGGCTTTAGAGGCTGCACAGCTCAATATTTCTCTAGATGATTTCCAATGCCTTGTTGAGTCCATGCTACATTGAGTTGCTGCACTACATTGGGCAAAAGGAGGGGTCCGACAAGATCTTAACAGGTATCCAGTGACTTTAGTTGCTTCATTGTATAGACGAGTTGTTGGATGCAGACAGACCCAACTAAAAGACTGCCATACATGTTGAGCTTCTGACCAAAATACCTTTTCCTAAAATAGACAATATGCACACATTCAAGCAAGCACAAATTACACATACATGACCACTGTGTACAGCCACTGAGGCTAGAGAATGTGAGTTGTGCTTTTGTTAATATGTGGGTGTTGACTGCTTTAGAAAAAGGCCTTTTGGGCAAAAGCTCAACATGTATGGCAATGTTTTTGTTGTGACTATGACTCAACAGCTCCTCTATATGACGAGTAGCAGTCTTTCCTTTTCATAATATTGTCTTATTCCATCTTGGATTTTCCACAGTTTTATAACAGTAATGTAAATGATATATTTCAAAATAAATATCACCATCTCATAACTTATTTTATTGACTGAAGTAAGCCCAAAGTCCAAACAAACATAAAATACAAAAAAATAGAAAATTATTATTCTCTGTACAAATAATAAAATTAAAATTTCACTTCCTGAGCTCTTTTTGCTCAAAGAATGTTTATGATCTCATCATAGTTTATGGAAGCAGCTTGTTTGTGCTCTTTGGAGATTGTACTGAGATTTGTTAACCTTTGTTGAGCAGCTGTGTTCCTAAAATAATGTTTTATTAGTCTCAGCTTGCTAAAATTCCTCTCTCCAGAGGAAAGAGAAACAGGCATGGCATGGAATATTTTAAGGCTGTAGTAATTTTGGATTACCCCTCGACCAATTTGTTTTTATAAACTGAACTTAATATGGATGATACAATGACGTCTGGCAAGCCACACTCTATTGCCTGTGCACAAAAATAAATTATTCCTTGTTAAGATCTTCGACATAGGTATCTGCCAATTCCACTGTTTTGATCTTTAAATGCTCCACTTCCATTTCTTGAGTTTGGACACCAAACGAAGAACAGAACTTGGTGCAAATTTTCTCTTGTGCCTTAAACCTGGTACTCAACACCATTACCACTCTGTCAGTTATTTCTAATAGAATCCAGAGAATTCCATTGATATCTTGTTCTTTTCTGCTAATACTTGAGCCTCACAAATAGCTTTGGATGTACAATGATTTTTAAAAATATTTCACACCAACCAGAAGCAAGTTAAAGCAATAAAACTGAGTTTTCTCATATTGTTTAAAATAGATCTTGCCTCAGTTTTTGTTCCTGGTGTTGACAACTTATAAGTTTCAATTACTTCCAGAGCCTTTACAGCTTTATCAAAATACTAGTAAATAACCCTGACTGCCTCTACTCTTGCAGACCACCTGCTTGTGTTGTGGGTACATGTTTTTGTAAGAGTTCCCATCTCTCTGTTGAAGCTACAAGAATAGATATAAACAAGAGGTAGTTACAAAAATAGCTATGGATGGCAATGGATCTTCACAAAGCCGTGCACAGGCCCTGGGTTGGCAACACATCAGATTTTTCCAGTATGTGCCGCTATCCCACGGCTTGTTCACGTGCTCGACGAACAAACAACCTTTCTGCTGACGGGGTGATGCTTAGGTAAGCATCGCTTGCCTAGGCAGAGCTCCTACAGCAGCCAATCAGAAAGGTGCAGGAGATCACGTGTGAGTGCCCACCGTGCCGAGCTGCGCGAACGAGGTGTGTGGATCGCCCTCTTTTACTGACAGGCCCCCGACAAGATCACACGCATTGGCCGGTTGCCTCCGTGCACTTTTCGAGCCCCGGCTCAATCTGTTTGCGCCTTGGGGCCACTAAACTCACATAATGTACCCCGGCTAGGTCATCAGTAAATGTTTTTTTCAATAAACGGGAGGCAGTTTGCCGACCGGAGTTGAAAAATTAACACTTGTTCTTTTTTAGACCCCACTTCCACCTCAGCCACATCCTGACATGCACATTTCAGCATTAACGCACGCGATACAGCGACATAGTCGCACATTGACCATCACGCCGCCAGCTGAGCCACAGTCAGCTGGATGCCACTGTATCAGATGCTGCCGGGGCAGCACTTCTCACCGCTGCTGTAGCGTCGCTGCGCAGCCTGCAGTCAACACCCGGCTGCCGCTTCGTCTGCCTTCGCCGCCTCCAGCATAATGAAGTAGTGTAAGTCGCGAGCAATTGCAGTAGCCTGGCCTTGCTATCTTTGTAGCAATTCCTTGAGTTGTTTGTGAAGTCATTTTGTAAACATGCCTGACACCTGTTCAAATAAGCAAGCAGGAGCTGCTGCCGAAATTCCTGGAGTAGACCCTGTCACTATGTTAGAAGAACAGATAAGACGGTTAACTATGCAAAAGATGGAATTGCAAGAGCAGTGCAATGCGCTTGCGGCGGAAAGCAACAAATAAGTTACAATTGAACAAGCAGCTGCAAGTGCTAGTCGCGCCTCTGCAGTTAGCACAGTTCCGCCTATGTCCACTTTTGTTGGCAGCTTCCCTGCCGTAAATTTCATCCCGACTTTTGCGGGTAAAACTAACGGAAATGTAACGACATCTCTGCAGTGTGTCAAAGATGTAGGTAGGACTTGTGGGTGGCCTGATAGTTTCCTTTTGAGTGTGCTGAAGCTGAAACCAGCAGGAGACACTCGAACATATGTTGAGTCAGTCGACGCTCTGCGAGATGCTATCACTTTTGAAGCCTTGACTAAAGGGTTAGCAGAGCGCTATTCCGATAAGAGAGGTGTCAGTTATTATCGGGATTTGCTGTCTACCTTATGACAGAAAACCAATGAAGATTTAGAAGTATTTGCTGATCGAATCCACACAGTATCGTGTCGCACGTATGTGCTTAGCAACTGCCAGGCCCATAATGAAGTTTTAATAGAGGAAGCAGAAGCAAGGGCTATAGATGTGTTCATTCGAGGGATTAACCCACAAACCAGGACGGAAGTGAAAATGGCTTCCCCTACTACATTGCACGAAGCTGTGCGAATTGCACACTGAGGAAGCAGGGAGATTTGTTACTCACCCATCGCGAAGTAACGAGTCGCAGCGTGTGTTTCTTAATGATGCAAAATGTCAGCACTGCGGGAAGTTTCATCATACTGCAGCGCGCTGCCGCGCACTGTGTTGTGGCAGATGTCACAAGATCGGGCATACTAATGCCACATGCCCCCAAAATAATGTAACCAGACAAGGGCAGCAAAATATTCCACAGACAAACAAGCAACGGGGTAGTTACCAACAGGGAAATGGTCGGGGGGCAGGCTCAGCCACCAACCCTTGCCCCCGATAAAAGTAATGAAACTGGTGTATAAAAAACAGCAGAAAGATGAGGTGGCAAATGTTTTGCTAGAGGGTAAACTCAGGGGTAGAACAATTAGTGTGTTAGTAGATACGGGAGCACAAATTAGCGTGCTGTTTGTCCTCTATCACGATAAGTGGAGGTTGAAACCGCCCCGCTATCACATTGCTGGATTGGGTGAGGGACTGATCATTCCTGCCGGGTCATCTTTCGTTACGTTTTCAGTTAAGTAAAAAAAACATATGGTTTTAACATGGAGGTTGTACGGAAACGTAAGAGGGACTTTGATATCATTCTAGGCAATGATTTCCTCAATGAGTACCAAGGGGTAATCGATTATAGGACGCACACCATCCGATTTGGTGACGAAACTCACTTTTTCGGCGGTGTTCGGACTGAAAGCGCACAAGGAAACTGTGAGTGACGGCCGCTCTCACAGGATCCGACAGAACCGCGTACATGGCACATTAAATCGTTACACCCAGTTACCATTGAGAGTGGGACAGGCAAGGTTCTATGGATTGATATCAAAGCTCCATTGCCTACTAGTTCAATTGTTTTTGTGAATCTGCTCCGTCAAAATGATGTGTTGGACAGGTTACAAGTTCCTGTGAAGAGAGGTTTATGTGCTGTAGAGATAAAAGGGAAGAAGTTTTGTGTACCTGTATGTGTCGATAATTTTGGTTTGAGAAAGATAGAGATTCCACGTGGAACAGTTTTAGCAAGTGGTCAGGAAATAGGAGATGATGATTTTTGAGTGATTAAAGAAGGTAAGAGTCAAAATAGGAAGCAGTTCCCTATTAGAAGTGTGCATACCCTGATACCCTCTTTGCAAAAGCAATTTAATGAAAAGTTAGAGCATTTGAGTAAAGCAGAGCAGAGGCTAATATGGCCCGTATCGGAGGAATTTGCGTGGTTGTTTGAGAATAGGCAATATTTGCCTGCTACTGACCTCGTACAGCACAAGATTCCCACCGGGAATGCTAGACCTATATCTCAAAAGGCATATAGGATCCCTTATCATTTACAACCAATAGTGGAAGACACAGTTCAACAGCAGCTAGCAGCAGGGATTGTTCAACCCTCTGCCAGCCCCTGGTCATCCCAAATCGTTCTGGTTCGTAAGAAATCAATCAATGGCGAGAAGAGTTATAGGCACTGTGTTGATATGAGAGCAGTGAATACAGTAACAACACCTGATACTTATCCTTTGCCCCGTATTGACAAAACCCTAGATCAATTAGGAAACTGCAAGTATTTCACAACTTTAGATATGCGATCAGGGTATCATCAGATTCCTATAGCTCCCAAGGACAGACCTAAAACCGCCTTTATTGTGCCTTCGGGTTTGTATGAGTTTTTACGAATGCCATTTGGTCTCAGGAAAGCTCCTGCAACCTTTCAAAGATTTGCTGATTTATTGTTAACGTGGTTTAAAGCCCACCACATGTTTAGTTTATTTAGACGAAATTATTGTATTTTCTAAAACTATTGAAGAACATGCAGAAAGGTTGAGGTGTGTTGTGTCATGTTTGCAGAGTGCCCATTTAAGTCTGAAGACAGATAAATGTTCATTTGCACAGTCACAAGTCCAGTACTTGGGACATGTCATTAGTGCTGAAGGTGTCAAACCAGATCCTCTGTTGACTGAGGCTGTGAGAGACTTTCCCACCCCCATTTTTGCAAATATTAGCACACCTGACCAAGGGAGCAAATTTTTTTCTTTTATCAACGAGCAACAACTAATTTTCACCATAAAACCTCGCTCCTGTGGAAGGGGAAGGAGATGTACAGGTGCTAACAGACTGAGTATGGAAGTCCTTTATTTTCAATAAAAGAAAAGTGAAATTTTTTTAAATGCATAAGCTATGGATGGCAATGGATCTTCACAAAGCCGTGCACGGGCCCTGGGTTGGCGACACATCAGATTTCTCCAGTATGTGCCGCTATCCCACGGCTTGTTCACGTGCTTGACGAACAAACAACCTTTCTACTGACGGGGTGACACTTAGGGAAGTGTCGCTTGCCTAGGCAGAGCTCCTACAGCAGCCAATCAGAAAGGTCCAGGTGACCACGTGTGAGCGCCCACTGCGCCGAGCTGCACGAACGAGGCATGTGGATCGCCCTCTTTTACTGACAGGCCCCCGACGAGATCAGAAGCATTGGCCGGTTGCCTCCGTGCACTTTTCGAACCCTGGCTCAATCTGTTTGCGCCTTATGGCCGCTAACTCACATAATGTACCCCAGCTAGGTCATCAGTAAATGTTTTCTCAATAAATAGGGCAGTTTGCCGACCGGAGTTGAAAAATTAACGCTTGTTCTTTTTTAGACCCCACTTCCACCTCAGCCACATCCTGACATGCACAGTACGTACGTGTAAAACATTGAAAGATTATACATTATGTCATAAAAGAAACAGGACATCAGAGGATACTCCAAGAGCATCGGAATTTCATGAACCATAACTAAAATGTGCACATTTAAAGTGCATACTTAAAATGCACATTCGTATGTCCAGATTCCCAGTGAAGTGGACCTCGACTTGATATTAAGCTTTTCAGAGTGGTTTTAGGGATGTAAATTTTGTTGTAGCATCAGTACTGTATTATATCATGTTTGGTTCTTTATTATGACATAATACCATACATGCTAGAAGATCAAAACGTGCACTTCAAATGCAGCAAACAGTTGAAACTAGCCAGTACTGTGGATCAAAACTAAAAAAAAATCGAATTTCAAAAACATGTTCATCTTGTAGCGCACATCTTTCTCGAAAGCCTGAAATGTATAACATACGTGTTCGAGGAAATGTAGGACATGTTATTTGGTCTTAAGTGTGCCAAAGTGCAGTGCCACGCCTCTTCATACAGCATTCTTTATCGCACATCACTATATTTCGCTCTGTGGAATTGAAACGTGTATATTTTGTTATGGATGCAATCAAACTATATTCAGGACAGTGGAAATTGAGATGTCCTGTGGTGCCTCTCATGCTCAACCTCGCAATTAATAGTGAATGGGATTATTTGTAATCGGGAGAACAAGAACTCTTCAGAAAATTTGCACTCTTTATTGCCTGTTAGCTAATAACTTGCTGTTTTGTGTGCCATAAAATTAAATATAGCATACATAAAACCACTAAAGAGAAGAGACAAGCAAGAAAGTACACATTTCTTCAATCCTTAGCTCCTAGCATTTCTTCTCTCTAATCTTGCTACAGCCTTACACGGCATGCTTTCCTTTCTGCGACAGAATCTATTACTTCATCAAAGTTCGTCAAACGTTTTGCTACATGAAAAAGCAAAATGCCGTTATCTAATACTGAAAAAACTGCTAATACAAATAATACCCAAGACTGGTGTGGTTTCTTGATCTGATTACGTCTATTTTGTCACTGTCTGCTAGATAAAACAAAAAAGGCCTTTCTAATATTGCAGCAATTTTGTAACACACACCAAATAAACGAGACTGTTTTGGCACAAATGGTCATTTTTATAACACGAAAGAATATAATTCACGAAAGTATCAATACCAAATGCCTATTAGGCCTACTACAACCAAAAAAATTTGTGTTAGGAAATAGTTTCACATTTCATTCATACGCACCAGTTTCTCAAATGAGATCGAAAAGTAGTATTACAAAATTTTTATATAAATTTGGAATCCTTTTACTCTTCCTTAATTCATGTGACGTCCCCGTTTCTTCTGCTTCCTCATTCTAACAAACAATCTTGTCGTCACCAATTCTGTAGCTATCCCCGCCATTCTCAAAATTTGCTCACCAATTAACTTCTCTAAACCTGCCAGAATCACAGGTTTAGTAATCTCGTGATTATTCTCCGGTTAAGCATTGTTACACGTTTGTACAACACGTTTTCCGTGTTACTTCCACAACAAAACTTAAGCAGCTGCTAGCCGGGGACTGTACAACTGGTCCTTGCTAGTCTAGCGATCTGGCCAAAAATTTTCTGTCAAAATTTCATTTTCTTGGATACACTGAGAAGATAACACGTAATTTTTCACACTTGTTATTGCTGTTAGTTATTTCCATTTCCATTCTGGTAGTCTGAATCTATGGATTTCGTTAGTAATCATAACAACGCTGATCATTCGCAAACCCAATCAACCATATAATCAGAAAGCAATTGGCATTCATCCATTCAGCTTTACTCCGCTCAGCTCGCATAGCCCCATCCCCTTTTGTCTGCGGAAAGTTTATTTCTAGATGCGACGAAGATTCTTCTGACAGAGACATCACGTACACTATGCACGCATTCAAAAATAAACTTATGATTCATTCAGAAATCAACTTAAAATGTGTTCAAGAATGATAAAAACCAACAGGAATGTGTTTCAAAATCATATGAATAATCAATAGACCAATGTGCGCTGGATGCTAGGCGCTTTGTGAAACAAGTTTTTTTCCCCTCAAGAATATGAATTTGGCACCCCCTTTTCCCGGTAGCATCTAGCTGCTTGCTGCGACTGCTTGCACAGCCAACAGCCACATTCCTGTAGCCAGAAGTGGGAGAATCTACTACTCAAACGTGACTCAACTGCGCATGCGTATGAGCCCGCTCGTAACTGCTAAAACGAATCTAATATAAACAGTTGTGACTTCACACTCACCGGAGGCAATTTCTTTTTATGAAGCATCGCATAGTCTTTCTAAGGTCTTTGACACATTTTGCTGTTGGCAAAAGCTTGTATGAGCACATTTCCTTTGCAATTTATGTTTTATTTTAGTTTTTTTTTTTTTCCTCAGTCACATTTTATTGTTGCAGTATTATTCTGCAGTAGTGGGATACAGTAATATCCTTTGTTAGAGTATTGATTTTTACCAGTCAAAATTACAAAAATTTAACTGAAAACTAAACAAAAAGTTCACAGAATTCTTAAAAATTGCCGGGTTTTTCCCGGTTTTCTCCCGGATGAAAAAATTCCCAGGTTTTTCCCAGATCTCCCGGGTCGTATACACCCCGAACATATATTAGAAAGACAGTTCATTGCAGTTGACAAAAAGTATTGTTTATTGAGGTCGAAGTTGAGTGTGAGAGTGAAGTCAACTGGTTGCATATAACACGTGTAAGTGAAACTAAGTCAATTGTTGGATTTTTTTACCAGCCACCCGATTCCGCTGTGACAGTTACAGAGTCATTCAAAGAAAGTCTACAATCAACAGCGTGTAAATACCCAGATCATACAATACTAGCTGGACGCGACTTTAGCCTACTGAGTATAGACTAAGATGTCTATGGATTCATTGTGGAGGACACAGACAGACAGTCATGTGAAATACTTTTGAACATCTTTTCTGAAAAGTGTCTCATGCAGCTAGCTCAGCAGCCCACAGGCAATGGAAATATCTTAGACCTTGTAGCTGCAAATAGGCCGGACCTTATTGACAGTGCCAGTACAGAAACAGGGATTAGTGATTGTGATGTCATTATAGCATCAATGATCACCGAAGTTAATAAATCAGTCAAGAAGGCTAGGAAAGTGTTTCTGCGAGATGGAGTAGATAAGCAGTTATTAACATATTACTTACACAATGAATCTGCATCTCTTAGTTCCACTAAGGTGGATGTAGAGGAATTATGGCCAAAGTTTAAGCAGATTGTAAATTGTGGTCTGGAGAGTTACGTGCCCAGAGGGTGGATAAAGGATGGAAAAGACACCCCATTGTTGACCAGTCTGGTGTGGCAGTTGAAGATAGCAAAAACGAAAGCCAAAGTTTTAAATTTCACATTCAAGAAATCGTTCACAAAGGAGAACTGTACACAATGCCGTCATTTGACCACCTGGGCAGACTCCTGTATGGAGGCCATAAAAATAAGCATACCTGGCGTAAAAAAAACAACTGAAATATTTGGGTGGGGGGGGATCACCAGGTCCAGATGGAATTCCAGTTCAATTTTACAAAGAGTGCTCTAAAGAGTACTCTACGGCACTGAGCCCTTACCCAGCTTGCATGTATCGTGAATCTCTCGCCCAGCACAAAGCCCCAAGCGACTGCAAAAAAGCACAGGTCATTCCAGTGTATAAGAAAGTAAAAGAACGGACTCGCAAAATTACTGACCAATATCCATAACTTCTGTTTGCTGCAGAATCCTGTCAGTTCAAATATAATACAATTACTTGAGACTAAGAAGGTTGGTGGGGAGGCTTGCGTGCCTCAACGATACAGATAGCCGTACCGTAGGTGCAACCACAACAGAGGGGTATCCGCTGAGAGGCCAGACAAACGTGTGGTTCCTGAAGAGGGGCAGCAGCCTTTTCAGTAGTTGCAGGGGCAACAGTCTGGATGATTGAATGATCTGGCCTTGTAACACTAACCAAAACGGCCTTGCTGTGCTGGTACTGCGAACGGCTGAAAGCAAGGGGAAACTACAGCTGTAATTTTTCCCGAGGGCATGCAGCTTTACTGTATGATTAAATGATGATAGCGTCCTCTTGGGTAAAATATTCCGGAGGTAAAATAGCCCCCATTCGGATCTCCGGGTGGGTACTACTCAAGAGAATGTCGTTATCAGGAGAAAAAAAAAACTGGCGTTCTACGGATCGGAGCGTGGAATGTCAGATCTCTTAATCGGGCAGGTAGATTAGAAAATTTAAAAAGGGAAATGGATAGGTTAAAGTTAGATGTAGTGGGAATTAGTGAAGTTCGGTGGCAGGAGGAACAAGACTTTTGGGCAGGTGAATACAGGGTTACAAATACAAAATCAAATTGGGGTAATGCAGGAGTAGGTTTAATAATGAATAAAAAAAATAGGAGTACGGGTAAGCTACTACAAACAGTATAGTGAACGCATTATTGTGGCCAAGATAGACACGAAGCCCACGCCTGCTACGGTAGTACAAGTTTATTTGCCAACTAGCTATGCCAATGATGAAGAAATTGATAAAATGTATGATGAGATAAAAGAAATTATTCAGGTAGTGAAGGGAGATGAAAATTTAATCGTCATGGGTGACTGGAATTCGATTGTAGGAAAAGGAAGAGAAGGAAACGTAGTAGGTGAATATGGATTGGGGCTAAGAAATGAAAGCGGAAGCTGCCTGGTAGAATTGTGCACAGAGCATAACTTAATCATAGTTAACACTTGGTTCAAGAATCATGAAAGAAGGTTGTATACATGGAAGAACCCTGGAGATACTAAAAGGTATCAGATAGATTATATAATGGTAAGACAGAGATTTAGGAACCAGGTTTTAAATTGTAAGGCATTTCCAGGGTCAGATGTTGACTCTGACCACAATCTATTGGTAATGAACTGTAGATTAAAACTGAAGAAACTGCAAAAAAAGTAGGAATTTAATGAGATGGGACCTGGATAAACTGAAAGAACCAGAGGTTGTACAGAGTTTCAGGGAAAGCATAAGGGAACAATTGACAAGACTGGGGGAAAGAAATACAGTAGAAGAAGAATGGGTAGCTTTGAGGGATGAAATAGTGAAGGCAGCAGAGGAACAAATAGGTAAAAAGACGAGGGCTAGTAGAAACCCTTGGGTAACAGAAGAAATATTGAATTTAATTGATGAAAGGAGAAAATATAAAAATGCAGTAAATGAAGCAGGCAAAAAGGAATACAAACGTCACAAAAATGATATCGACAGGAAGTGCAAAATGGCTAAGCAGGGATAGCTAGAGGACAAATGCAAGGATGTAGAGGCTTATCTCACTAGGGGTAAGATAGATACTGCCTACAGGAAAATTAAAGAGACCTTTGGAGAAAAGAGAACCACTTGTATGAATATCAAGAGCTCAGATGGAAACCCAGTTCTAAGCAAAGAAGGGATAGCAGAAAGGTGGAAGGAGTATACAGAGGGTCTATACATGGGCGATGCACTTGAGGACAATATTGTGGGAATGGAAGAGGAGGTAGATGAAGATGAAATGGGAGATATGATACTGCGTGAAGAGTTTGACAGAGCACTGAAAGACCTGAGTCGAAACAAGGCCCCCGGAGTAGACAACATTCCATTAGAACTATTGACAGCCTTGGAAGAGCCAGCCCTACAAAACTCTACCATCTGGTGAGCAAGATGTATGAGACAGGCGAAATTCCCTCAGGGTTCAATAAGAATATAATAATTCCAATCCAAAAGAAAGCAGCTGTTGACAGATGTGAAAATTACCGAACTATCAGTTTAATAAGTCACAGCTGCATAATACTAACACGAATTATTTACAGACGAATGGAAAAACTGGTAGAAGCCGGCCTCGGGGAAGATCAGTTTGGATTCCGTAGAAATGTTGGAACACGTGAGGCAATACTGACCCTACGACTTATCTTAGAAGAAAGATTAAGGAAAGGCAAACCTACATTTCTAGCATTTGTAGACTTAGAGAAAACTTTTGACAATGTTGATTGGAATACTCTCTCTCAAATTCTGAAGGTGGCAGGGGTAAAATACAGGGAGGGAAAGGCTATTCACAATTTATACAGAAAGCAGATGGCAGTTATAAGAGTCGAGGGGCATGAAAGGGAAGCAGTGGTTGGGAAGGGAGTGAGACAGTGTTGTAGCTTATCCCTAATGTTATTCAATCTGTATTTTGAGCAAGCAGTAAAGGAAACAATAGAAAAATTCCAAGTAGGTAATAAAATCCATGGAGAAGAAATAAAAAGTTTGAGGTTCGCTAATGACATGGTAATTCTGTAAGAGACAGCAAGGGGCTTGGAAGAGCAGTTGAATGCAATAGACAGTGTCTTGAAAGGAGGGTATAAGATGAACATCAACAAAAGCAAAACAAGGATAATGGAATGTAGTAGAATTAAGTCGGGTGATGCTCAGGGAATTAGATTAGGAAATGAGGCACTTAAAGTAGTAAAGGAGTTTTGCTATTTGGGGAGCAAAATAACTGATGATGGTCGAAGTAGAGAGGATATAAAATGTAGACTGGCAATGGCAAGGAAAGCATTTCTGAAGAAGAAAAATTTGTTAACATCAAGTATAGATTTAAATGCCAGGAAGTCGTTTCTTACAGTATTTGTATGGAGTGTAGCCATGTATGGAAGTGAAACGTGGACGATAAGTAGTTTAGACAAGAAGAAAATAGAAGCTTTCGAAATGCGGTGCTACAGAGGAATGCTGAAGATTAGATGGGTAGATCACATAACTAATGAGGAAGTATTCAATAGGAATGGGGAGAAGAGAAGTTTGTGGCACAACTTGACCAGAAGAAGGGATCGGTTGGTAGGACATGTTCTGAGGCATCAAGGGATCACCAATTTAGTATTGGAGGGCAGCGTGAAGGGTAAAAATCGTAGAGGGAGACCAAGAGACGAATACACTAAGCAGATTCAGAAGGATGTAGGCGGAATCAAACCAGTCTCAGAACTGAAGACCACAACAACAACAACAACAACAACAACAACAAGACGGTTATGTCCACAAATTAGCATGGTTTTCGACAGCATCACTTGAGCGAAACTCAGCTTGTACTTTTGGGGTTGTTTTGGGGAAGGAGACCAGACAGCGAGGTCATTGGTCTCATCGGATTAGGGAAGGACGGGGAAGGAAGTCGGCCGTGCCCTTTGAAAGGAACCATCCCGGCATTTGCCTGGAGCGATTTAGGGAAATCACGGAAAACCTAAATCAGGATGGCCGGACGCGGGATTGAACCGTCGTCCTCCCGAATGCGTAGCACTTTTCTCACATGATATACTGAGAACTAAGGATGAAGGGCAATAGGCAGATACCATATTTCTAGCATTGGACACAGTGCCCAAATGCTGGCTGTTAAGAAAGACACAAGAATATGGAATAGGTTCACAGATATGGGAGTGAATCAAAGACTTCTTAAATAACCCAGTATGTTGTCCTCAATGGCGATTGAGGAGTGTCAGAGACAAGGGCATCATCAGGAGTGCCCCAGGGAAGTGTGATAGGACTGCTGTTGTTCTCTGCAAACATAAATGATTTGGTGGACAGGGTGGCATCACTCTGCAGTTGTTTGCTGGTGATGCCATGGTGTATGGTAAGCTGTCGAAGTTGAGTGACTGTAGGTAGATACAACTTGGACAAAATTTCCAGTTGATGTGATGAATTGCAGCTAGCCCTAAATGTGGAATAATTTAAGTTAATGCGGATGAGTAGGAAGAACAAACCTGTAATGTTTGGATACAGTATTACTAGTGTTCTGCTTGACACAGTCAAGTCATTTAAATATCTGGGAATAATGTTTCAAACCGATATGAGGTGGAGCGAGCATGTGAGAACTCTGGTAGGGAAGGCAAATGGCTGACTTTGGTTTATTGGGAGAATTTTAGAAAACAGTGGTTAACCTGTGGAGGAGACTGCATGTAGGATGCTGATGTGACCAATTCTCGAGTACTGCTCGAGTGTTTGGGAGCTGTACCACATCGGATCGAAGGAAGGCGTCGAAGCAATTCAGAAGTGGGCAGATAGATTTGTTACCAGTAGGTTCGAACAACATGAAAGTGTTGCAGAGATGCTTTGGGAATTCACACGGGAGTCCCAGGAGGGAAGGCAGCATTCTTTCTGAGAAATACTATTGAGAAAATTTAGAGAACTAGTATTTGAAACTGACTGCTGAGCAATTCTACTGCCACGAGCATACATCATACGTAAGGACCACGAAGGTAAGATACAAGGAATTAGGGCTCATAAGGAGGTGTACGGACATTTGTATTTCCCTCGTGCTGTTTGTGAGTGGAACAGGAGGGGAAATGACAAGCAGTGGTACAGTGTACACTCCACCACGCACTGTAAAGTGGCTTGTGGAGTATCGCTATATATGTAGATGTAGATGTGATGTGGTCAGTCTGTTGCCACAATCTTAACATGTGTGGAACACACAGCTTGCTAATAAATTGCAGGAAGGACAGGGGATGTCTCAGTTTGTCTTCGATGGCTTGCCTGAGGATGACTGGCTGGTGCCTATTCAAAATATCATGTAGTGAAGTGAATGGCAGCTGCAGGCCCGAAACTTCTCTGAATATTCAGTTCACTGCAAAACTTTTGAAATTCACAGTTATGCAACTTGTCTACCTTGTAGAACATGTGATCTCTCACGTTTTCCTCTGCATGATTGATTACATACTTCCAGGTATTCAGTTGAAATGATGTTTCAATTTTTATGCACAATATTTTGATGACTGGTACAGTCATTTTAATCAGGTGCTGCAAGTTGTGTTGTAGCAAGTACTTGCTGCTTGAACTCCAACCAGATTGCGAGGTTCTGTTGGCACCACACTGCTATTTATAAGTTCATCTCCTGTCACATGGGGATGAGATAGTTGGCGAAATATCAATAGACAACCAGACCCCGAGACTTTTTAAAACTGAAACCTATGTCACAGTTTATTAGATTTTCTGACACCTTTATTTCTATAGTCTCCTTAATTACAATGCCTCAGAAAACTGGTGTTTGCACAATCACACTGGTCTCATTGTATTGCATCTCACAATTAAATATGAGGCAGTGCTCAGTGGCAGGTAATTTGCTCAGTTGTTTTACTCGGTGTGCCAGTGATGTTCCTTGTACCTCTCCTCAAGTGCTCTAGTAGCGTACTCCACAAAAGATGAGCCACACTCGTATGAGATGTGGTACATACAGAGCATTCAGAGACCTACACTGACTTAAACATGACTAAGAAAGCCTTTTTTTTTTTTTTTTTTTTAAGGGCGCAAAACTGCTATGGTCATTAGCGCCGGGTCCGTGACTTAGGAAACAGTAAAAACCAAACCACCAGCAATGGGAACGAAACTCAAAAAAATGGAGAAACTAAAAGCAGAAGGAAGGCTTAAAAATTCACTACAGAAAGGGGTTGGTTGTCCCCAAAAAAAGCTTCAAATGACTGACATCATTTCACTGGCACTAATAAACTCGAGAACGCGATCGGCCGAGCGCGTGTCATCTGCTAAAATTGACGATATATCAGGCGACAGCTGTAGACAGCCGCGTAACGGAGTAAAATAGGGGCACTCAATTAAAAGGTGTCTTACTGTCCACTGCTGAGAGCAGTGGGGACAGAGTGGGGGAGGATCGCCGCTTAAAAGATGTCGGTGGCTAAAAAGACAGTGCCCTATCCGGAGTCTAATTAAAATTACCTCCTCACGACGACGCGTTCGGGAGGAAGAGGTCCAAGCACAGGGAAGAGCTTTCACGTCCCGCAATTTATTATGGGGAAGTGTGGACCAAAGTGCGTGCCGTAAAAGAACAACACGACAACATAAAACACTCCGTAGATCGGCGAAAGGAATCGATCGAATAGCCGGCCGAAGAAGAGAGACTGCAGCCTTGGCTGCTGTATCGGGCGCCTCATTTCCTTAGATACCAACGTGTCCTGGGAGCCAGAGGAACGCCACCGAGACGCCCCCCAACTGGAGCAAGCGCAGGCAGTCCTGAATCCGGTGGACCAGAGGGTGGACAGGGTAAAGAGCTTGGAGACTGAGGAGAGAGCTGAGAGAATCTGAGCAGATAACATACTGTATCCGCTGATGGCGGCGGATGTAGTGGACAGCCTGGAGAACAGCGTAAAGCTTCGCTGTATAAACCGAACACTGGTCGGGAAGCCGAAATTGATTTGGGGTGTCGCCAACAATATAGGCACTCCCTACACCTAACAATGTTTTCGAGCCATCAGTGTAAATAAATGTGGCTTCCTTCATTTGTGCACATAGAGCAGCAAATGCCCGACGATAAACAAGTGAAGGGGTACCATCCTTGGGAAATTGACAAAGGTCACGGAGCAGGCAGATCCGGGGATGGAGCCAAGGCGGTGCTGTACCCCAAGTTGTCAAGAAGGTTTTAGGAAAGCGGAAGGAAAGAGAATGGAGCAGTTGACAGAAGTTGACTCCCAGTGGTAGCAGGGAGGAGGAGCGGCTTGCATACCCTACATCAAAGGAGGCGTAAAAAAAAGTGTCATGGGCTGGATTAGCAGGCATGGAAGACAGATGGCTAGCATAACGACTCAGAAGGACTGCTCGCCGATGGACAGCGGAGGTTCAGCAGTCTCAGCATAAAGGCTTTCCACAGAGCTGGTGTAAAAAGCTCCAGACACTAAACGTAATCCATGGTGGTGGATAGAGTCGAGACAACGAAGAATAGACGGCCGAGCAGAGGAGTAAACTATGCTTCCATAGTCCAATTTCGAGCGCACTAAGGCGCGATAGAGGCGGAGAAGGACCACTCGGTCCGCTCCCCAGGAGGTACCATTCAGGACACGGAGGGTGTTGAGGGATCGCAGACAGCGAGCCGAAAGATAGGAAATGTGGGAGGACCAGCACAGTTTTCTGTCAAACATAAGACCCAAGAATTTAGCGACGTCCGAAAACGGAAGGTTGACAGGTCCTAGATGTAAAGAGGGTGGAAGAAACTCCTTACGACGCCAAAAATTAACACAAACGGTCTCACTGGAAGAAAAACGGAAACCAGTTTCGGTGCTCCAAGAGTAGAGGCGATCGAGACATCCTTGAAGACGTCGTTCAAGAAGGCTGGTCCGTTAAGAGCTGTAGCAGATTGCAAAATCGTCCACAAAGAGGGAGCCCGAGACATCAGGAAGGAGACAATCCATAATTGGATTTATGGCAATAGCAAACAGTACAACACTTAGCACGGAGCCCTGGGGTATCCCGTTTTCTTGGGAGAAAGTACGGGAGAGAGTAGTGTTCACCCGCACTCTAAATGTGCGCTCTGCCATAAATTCGCGAAGAAAAAGGGTCAGCCGACCTTGAAAGCCCCAAGAGAACCGTGTGCGGAGGATGCCTGTCCTCCAACAGGTATCGTATGCTCTCTCCAGATCAAAAAATATTGCTACTATTTGGCGTTTACAGAGAAAGTTGTTCATGATATAAGTGGAGAGAGAAACAAGATGGTCAACTGCAGAACGATGCTTTCGGAAACCGCATTGGGCAGGTGTTAAAAGACTGCGGGACTCCAGCCACCAAGCTAAACGGCAATTCACCATACGCTCCAAAACCTTACATACACTACTCGTGAGAGAAATGGGGCGATAGCTAGAAGGGAGATGTTTGTCCTTTCCAGGTTTCGGAACAGGAACGACGATAGCTTCCCACCATCGTCTGGGAAAAGTACTGTCGGTCCAAATTCGATTATAAATGCGAAGGTGGTAACGCAGACTATGGGTTGATAAATGCAGCAACATTTGGATGTGGATACTATCCGGTCCTCGGGCGGAGGAGCGAGAAGAATAGAGTGCATGTTGGAGTTCCCGCATGGAGAAAACAGTATTATAGCTTTCACGATTTTGAGAGAAGAAAGCAAGAGGTTGCACTTCCGCTGCATGTTTCTTCGGGAGAAACACTGGCGGGTAATTTGAAGAGCTCGAAATCTCAGCAAAGTGTTTACCCAAGGAGTTAGAAATTGCTACGGGGTCGACTAACGTATCACGCACGACAGTGAGCCCAGAGACCGGGGAGAAACTAAGTGTGCCTGATAACTGTCGAAGCCGACTCCAAACTTCCGAGGAGAGAGTGAAGAAATGAGCTAATAAAGAATTTCCAGCTTGCCTTCTTGCTATCGCGTATGACGCGATGGCATCGCGCACGGAACTGCTTGTAGCGGATACAGTTGGCCAAAGTAGGATGGTGGCGGAAAACGCGAAGAGCACGTCGCCGCTCACGTATCGCGTCACGGCATGCCTCGTTCCACCAAGGAACCGGGGGGCACCGGGGCAATTCACAGGTGCGTGGTATTGAATGTTCCGCAGCCGTAAGAACAACGTCGGTAATATGTGTGACCTCATCGTCGACGCTAGGAAAGTGACGGTCATCGAATGTCGCTAGAGATGAAAAAGGTGTCCAATCAGCTTGGGCAAACTTCCAGCGTCGCGGGCGCATATAGGGCAGTTGAGGCTGCAGTCTAAGGCCACATGGAAAGTGGTCACTCCAGTGTGTATCATCAAGGGCGAACCATTCGAAGCGCCGAGCTAGCGAAACAGTACCGACCGAAAGGTCCAAATGAGAGAAAGTTGTCGTGGAGGCAGACAAAAATGTAGGGACCCCAGTGTTGAGGCAAACTAGATCCGCTTGGTGGAAGACGTCTAGCAATAGTGAGCCACGTGGACAAGGATGTGGAGATCCCCAAAGTGGGTGGTGGGCATTGAAGTCCCCAACCAGTAAATAGGGGGGTGGAAGCTGACCAAGAAGATGAAGGAGATCAGCTCGTGCCATTGGTGTGGACGAGGGAATGTATACAGTACAAAGAGAAAAGGTATATCCATAAAGGGAAAGACGGACAGCGACAGCTTGGAAGGAAGTGTTTAAGTGGATTGGGTGATAATGGAGAGTATCATGGAGAAGAATCATGAGTCCTCCATGGGCTGGAGTGCCTTCGACAGGGGGGAGATCAAATCAGACAGACTGAAAATGAGGGAGAACAAAGCGGTCATGGGGACGCAGCTTTGTTTCCTGAAGACAGAAGATGACCGGCGAGTAGGATCGTAAGAGGATCGACAATTCATCCCGATTGGCTCGAATGCCGCTGATATTCCAGTGGATAATGGACAAAGGGTGAAACGAAAATGGAGGAATGTGACCAAGGTAGCCGTCAACTCAACGGCTGCTCAGAGCTTGCGACCGACAGCATGGAATGGCATTCAGCCGAAGGCAAAAGATCCTGATCCATAGGTTGTTCAGGAGCAGCTCCTGCCACCAGCGATCGGCCGGTTGATCGGCCGCCAGCAGTGCGCCTCGGCGACACAGAAGACGGCCGAGGGCGATTTCCGCCAGGTGGTGCTGTAGATGGGACACGCCTTGGCGGAGAAGGAGGGGAACTGGGTTTCTTTGTAGCCTTCTTGGAAGTATGATGTTTAGATGAAGGAGGAACCAATGGTTGTGAAGTTGGGGTATGTAAAAAATCTTCACGAGTATGCTCTTTTTTCGAAGTCTTGGTGTCTGACTTTTGGGCTCGAGATTTAGCAGAACCCGATGAAGGGTGAGCCGTAAAGTGGGCAGGCGAAAGTGGTGAGGTTGAACAAGCGATCTTTGCGCTGGCCGATCTGACGACCGTGGCACTAAAGGTGAAGTCGCAAGTCTGCGTGGCCGCCTCCTTCGTTGGCCGAGGAGAAGCAAGGACAGTGCTGTATTTTCCTGTCTGAGGCATGGTGGGCTGTCGACTGGCGAATAATTTTCGAGCAGCAAAGGTCGACACCTTTTCCTTCACTCTGATTTCCTGGATGAGCTTTTCATCTTTAAAAATGGGGCAATCTCGATAGGAAGCAGCGTGGTCACCCATACAGTTGATGCAGCGAGGGGATGGAGGTGGACAAGCACCCTCATGGGCATCCTTGCCACATGTAACACATTTGGCCGGATTGGAACAGGGTTGGCTGGTGTGATTGAACCGCTGAAACCGATAGCAACGCATAGGGTTTGGGACATAAGGGCGAACGGAAATTATCTCATAGCCTGCTTTGATTTTGGATGGGAGTTGAACTCTGTCAAATGTCAAGAAGACAGTGCGGGTTGGAATGATGTTCGTGCCAACCCTTTTCATAACTCTATGAACAGCCGTTACGCCCTGGTCAGACAGGTAGTGCTGAATTTCATCGTCAGACAATCCATCGAGGGAGTGTGTATAAACGACTCCACGCGAGGAATTTAAAGTGCGATGCGCTTCAACCCGGACAGGGAAGGTGAGGAGAAGTGAAGTACGCAGCAATTTTTTTGGCTGGAGGGCACTGACTGTTTCTAACAACAAGGTGCCATTCCGTAATCTGGAACAAGACTTTACAGGACCTGCAATTGTGTCGACACCTTTCTGAATAATGAAAGGGTTGACCGTGGAGAAGTCGTGACCTTCGTCAGACCGAGAAACAACAAGGAACTGTGGCAATGATGGAAGAACTGTCTGTGGCTGAGACTCAGTGAACTTACGCTTGTGAGCGGACATAGTGGAAGATGAGGAAACCATTGCGGAACAATCCCCCATGATTAGCAGCGTCTCCGATGGCGCGCTCCTCCCTTGTGGGGGCCCTCTCTGAGGGCAGTCCCGCCTTAGATGATTGTTCACACCTCAGGTCACACCTCCAGACAAACAGACGGAGGGACCAATCAGCACTTTCGGAAGGTATCAGCTCGGGTAATCACCCGTCCCTGGGCCTGGCCTTTACCAGGGGGTACGTACGTGTCCTACCTGTCTAGCCGGGGCGGGGAATTACGCGTTACCCCGTCACCGGCTACACACGAAAATGCGTGGGTCGGCCTTCAGACACACACAGGGAGGAAGAAAGAGAAAGGGAAAAACAAAGAAAGGGAAAGGAAAGAAGAGAGGTCTCAAAATGCCGCAGCGGAGAAAAGGGTAAAGAGAAGAGGTAAGGAAAAGAGAAGGACAAAGGAAGGATGAAGACATACAAGCAGAGAAAGCGAAGAATGCGTTACATTTACAAGTGTCCCTCTCTGGACATAGGCACAAACCATACTCCCAGAGGGGGAGAAAGGGAAGGAAAGAGCCAGAGGTGAGGGCGGGGGGGCGAAGATGGGGGATAGGGAAGGATGCGGAAAAGGAAGGTAGGCAGCCCGGAAAGGAAGGAGGGCCACATTAGCTCGGGGTCCCGTGCTCGCTACACACGTATCCACAAAACAGTTGTGGACCCCCTGGGGGGGGGGACTAAGAAAGTGTTTTATCTATGCTGACTGGAGTATAATATGCTGGATGCCATGCTTCTGTAGGGGGTTTACCTATCTTCCCACAGAAAGGACCAAAATAAGGAGAATAACCAATTCTTGTCTTCACTTTCTCTCAGTCTCAACCGCTTTCTCAGACATTGCTGATTTTGACTGCAACACCCGCTCAATCTGTCGATCTTACTACTCATTCACCTGGAACACTATTCTCGATCCTACTGAATGTACCTTTCATACACAGCAAAAGTTTTTGAAGCCAGCTAAAGACAAAGATTTAGTTTACAAAGTAGAGATGGACCATTCTGTTAGCATACATCTGATATAGCATTCTACATTGCTCAGATAAAACAACATAGCAGCTACATGAGAATACAACAACAGGAACCTTAACTTGAAGTTGTTTGAAAATAATGACTGAACCAAAGGTGAGCACCCATCAGGGAAACAGAAGGCCATTGAAGTTTTAGGAGTTCATATTAGCTTGGACTGTGAATATTAACATACACATTTTCTATCTCGATTTTAGCTATCATCTGATCAACATTGTTCACAGTGTGGTCCATCATGTGCAGTGATGAGTAAAGCAGCAGAATGATGAACTGCCATGTTCCAGGCACTAGAAGGAAATGCAAAAGCAGTACCACAGGTGTTAGCCAGTAAAAAAAAAAAAAAAATACCCAGCATTCAGTCCCCACGTGGTAACTTCAGCAGAGGGGACCAAGTAATTTGTACAGAGAAGCTTTATGGCATCTTATAAATGTGAATTTACCCATATCAAAGATCCAGACAGTCATTAAAATGTTGAATCTCATCGCAACTAATAGTGAGGGAACACCCACAAGAGATTAACTGCAAGTGCACTAAGCCTCCAGGAGGAAGTTCCCAGCTGGACTGAAAAACCTGTAAATGTTATCTGCAATTGTAATGTTATGGTTCTTGATATGAATATCAAATTTGTGATTTATCAAATCTAGGTTACCATGGGGGAAAAAAGAGGTATAGATTCAGTAATCTTCCAAATTTAAGTCATTTGCAGAAGGTACTCAATACAGACACTGTACTGAGAAATTGATAAGACTGATAATTTAATTCAGTACCATCCATTCACATAACTAAAACCTACAAAAAAATGAAAATATGCATATATATTGAAAATATTTATATTTAAAAACAAAGATGATGTGACTTACCATACGAAAGCGCTGGCAAGTCGATAGAAACACAAACAGACACATACGTACACACAAAATTCAAGCTTTCGCAACAAACTGTTGCCTCATCAGGAAAGAGGGAAGGAGGGAAGGAGAGGGAAAGACGAAAGGAAGTGGGTTTTAAGGGAGAGGGTAAGGAGTCATTCCAATCCCGAGAGTGGAAAGACTTACCTTAGGGGGAAAAAAGGACAGGTATACACTCACACTCACACTCACACTCACACTCACACACACACACACACACACACACACAGACACACACACATATCCATCCACACATATACAGACACAAGCAGACATATTTAAAGACAAAGAGTTTGCCCAAACTCTTTGTCTTTAAATATGTCTGCTTGTGTCTGTATATGTGTGGATGGATATGTGTGTGTGTGTGTGTGTGTGTGTGTGTGTGTGTGTGTGCGCAAGTGTATACCCGTCCTTTTTCCCCCTAAGGTAAGTCTTTCCGCTCCCGGGATTGGAATGACTCCTTACCCTCTCCCTTAAAACCCACTTCCTTTCGTCTTTCCCTCTCCTTCCCTCTTTCCTGATGAGGCAACAGTTTGTTGCGAAAGCTTGAATTTTGTGTGTATGTATGTGTCTGTTTGTGTTTCTATCGACCAGCCAGCGCTTTCGTATGGTAAGTCACATCATCTTTGTTTTTAAATATATTTTTCCCGCGTGGAATGTTTCCCTCTATTATATTGATACTGAAAATATTTGGTATTTAAGAGAAGTGTATATTCAACATGCATTGAAACATGAACAGCTGGAGCAGGGATGGCAGGCAGATTTAAAAACTCCTGCACACTTTACCTCTCAGTTCTCTGCTTCCCATTGGTTGATGCACAGGACCAGCCAGGTTCCTGGATTTCAGTAACATTTGCCCCTGTGGCACAGAGCAATTGCAAATGGTCAGAATAAAATATGCAGTATACAGTCTAACTTGAAAATACTACTATTTATTTATGACAGGTTTCAGATTGCAATCATCCATTATCACATTTGAAATTTTGATGAAACATGTATTCTGTCACAGATATTTTACAAAGGATTTGGAGATATAATACAGGGTTTCCCAATCAAACCTCCCTGATTTCAAAGACCAAGGGGGAAAAAAAGACCACAGTAGATACAGCAATGAAAAATTCACCACACTGTAGAGCATCTCACAGAGTTTATTTATTTATCATCAATACACTTCTACATGTGAACCATTTGTAGCACGAACAATATCGAGTCTATATTCAATTTCTTGCCAAGTTCTTGGTAACATTTCCTCTGTTATTATTGCAATCCCATTACTGATATGATGTCGCAACATAGGAATATAGTCCACTTTGGTCACATACACGTGGGCCTTCAAGAATCCCCACATGAAGAAATCCAGCGGCGTAATGTCGGGTGAACGTGGTGGCCAGGCAATGGGTCCTCCATGTCCAATCCAATGATTGGGAAATTTCCTATCAAGGAACTTGCGAACAGCTGTCGACCAATGTGGTGGAGTTCCATCTTGTTAGAAAATGAGGTTGGGTTGCAAGTCTTTTATCTCAGGGTACACAAACTGCTCCAACATGTCCAGATACCCTGACCTATTCACTGTTTGTTCGCAAAGAAGAACGGTACAATAATCCTGTAGTGCATTAGCCCGCACCAGACATTTAGTTTAGGGCTATCACAAACATGTACAATGACAACGTGTGGATTTTGTGAACCCTGAATATGAACATTATGCCTATTAACCTTTCCTGATAGATGATAGGTTGCCTGATCTGAGAATAAACATCTTTCCAGGAAGCTGGCATCCATATCAGTACACTGCAGCACGTCCGCAGCAAATTGTTGGTGTGGTTTGTCATTCGCCGTCAGATATTGCAGAATTTGCACTTCGTAAGCACACTTACAAAGATGCCGGTGAACTACATGATGCAAAATTGATTGAGGTATGTCAAGTTGCCTAGATGCTTGACGAATTGACGTACGTGGGCTTCTGTGAAACATTTGTCTGATGTCCTCCGCTGTCTCTTCTGAAACTCCACAATGTGCACTGCCAGAATGTTTCAAAACACTTCCTGCTGCCAGAAACTTCCTGTAGCATTCCTTAATTGTTTTCACATCAGGTGGATCACATTCATACATATGACGATAATTTTTTTGAACAGTAATTGACGATTTTGTTTCTGCAAACCACACTACTGCTTCATGTGCTGCTGTGGAGTTTCCATTTTCACTTCATATGACCATGCTGCACTCTGGCGACGATGCTTGGCACTTCTGATGTGGGAATATAAATTCTTTGAGATGCTCTACAATGTGGTGCATTTTTCATTGTCGTATCTACTGTGGTTTTTCTCTCCTGGGTCCTTGAAATCAGGGAGGTTTGAGTGGGACACCCTGTATAAACTCTCAGAAAAATCTCTGTAAATTATTTACAAAACTGTTTCATCACTATTCTAAATTCGATAGTGAATGCTTGCACTCTGAAACTGGTTGTCAATAACTTGTTACATGCAAGTGAGACTCTATATAGTATATACTGTGTACTATAAACCAGATCCAGCTATTCTGTTGTTTCCCGCCTCAGTGCTGAGATGTTTACTTTGAAGACACAACTCCCCCCCCCCCCTCCTCCTCCTCCTCCTCCTCCTCCTCCTCCTCCTCCTCCTCCCCCCCCCCCCCTCCCCAGTCAATGTTCTGTCCATGTAATACCACATCATTAGTGGCCTTACCACTGCTCAATTTTCCTGTTTGCTGTTTCTAGCATTTTAAAAGTGAAGTCAACCTAGTCATCAAACACACACACACACACACACACACACACACACACACACACACACACACACACACACGTCCAGGGTTTCATCACATATAGTTCAAGTACAGCATAAGATTTTATACACTATAAAGGCAATCATCACTGTGCATAGAAGTGACTTCTCAAACCTACTAATGTTTCGCTTTCCAACTGCGTTGCTTCCCAGTTTTTCAGGTACTTCCACATGTAACTCATTATACCAAGGATGCACTGCAGGAGTGCTGCATTTTCTTCACCCAAGGAATTATCTGCAAGAAGATGATGACAAATCAGTAACTGACCAATTACAAGTCTATTTATTTACAAAAATCATTATATGTATTATATCAATATATTCCATATATCCTCAAACTACTGAATTGATTTCAAATGAACTTTGTACACATGTGACTTACTATCTATAAAGAATCACTGCGGAGATAATAATTAACTACCTCCCTTACAGATGGCACAGTGACATGAAGTATAACTATGAAAAGACTGAAGCTAATCAAATTTTGTGCACACATGACTCATTTTTTGTATAAACATACCGTGGGGATGGGATTGGATATGACAGGATTCAGAGAAAAACTGCAGGGCGAAGTTTGCTACACATACATATGAAATGTGTGTGTAAATATGGGCGAAATATGTTAAACAATGGAAAAGATAGACCGCTACTCACCAAATACCAGAGATATTGAGTTGCAGACAGACATAACAAAATGACTGCTAAACATGTAAGCTTTTGGCCAGAAGGACTGCTTTTTAAAAAACCTCACACACATATTTTCACATAAATTCAACTCTCACACACACGGCCACTGTCTCTGGTTGCTGTAAAATATATGTATAACATGTAAATGTTTGCAATATACTAACATAAGTGTATGCAGATGAATATGTGAACAAAAGGTTAGTATAAAATAATTTTGAACAATTAGCACTTACATGGCTCACAGTCAATCTTTAGCAGAGTATGCACAGTGATAAACATTTCGTTACTCATTAAAACAGTGCACCAGACCAAATGAACTCAGAGCCCTGTGCCACTCTACAAAAACACGCTGCATGGGTTGTCTAACAGCTTCAGCATGCTACTGATTGCTCACAGTGCATTTCAAACCTCACACATCCTGTCTGGGCACATCCTGCATATAGTGTGCAGTTCGGCTTATCCACAGCTTTGGGAACATCACCTGGATAAGTGGAAAAGGGAAGTTCTACTGGTTCTTGATAGAGTATTTTGTAATGCCATGTCATCAAGTATATGTATCTTTGTACCTCACAATGGCATAACAGCCGGAAACTGGTTTGTAACACATGATAATTAATAGTGTAGAATACTACACCAGTGACATTTGTTTTTTCATTTCTAACATTAAATCTGTTCCTAACACATGCTCTCTCTCTTTTCAATCATTTATCCCCACTGGCAGGGTCTGCTGTTATGGTTAACCGGATTTGGCGTGTTAATTTTAAGGGGTGGCTGGATGCCCTTCCTGTCGCCACCACGTACCCCCCATCCCGCCCGGACAGAAAGTGGGTACCACAACTGTCTGTGTCTAGCATAATCCATGGAATAGTGAGAATGTGTTTCAAAGGTCTGTCAGTCGTGTAACAAAAGCAGAACATGGGGACCAGTCTGGTATTCACCTAGCGGGATGTGAAAAACCACCTAAAAACACATCCATGTCAGCCAGCACACCGGCCATCGTTGTTAGTTCACCAGGCGGATTCAATCCGGGGCCAGCGCGCCTACGCGAGCCCAGGAAGCAGTGCATTAGCACTCTCAGCTACCCTAGCGGATTCTTCCTAACACATGCTCAGGTGGCATAATTAATAGTACACTACCTGCACTAAGATATGGTTCTGGGTTTGCCAGTTTGAATCTGTATGTGGCACACCTTTAATTTTAGAAAATATTTAATTAACACTTATTTCATCATTAACACTTATATTTCACACAGTAGTAGACTCCAACAAAACTTGTAGTGTCCAAACTTAATACAGGACCTGCAGAGACAGAAGAAACCAAGTTTAAAGATTGATCTGACATGACTGTGAATCTAGAGATGTGTTTTATCATCGGAAGGATTATTTTGGTTACTTTCATTAAGACTTTAATGCTCCACTGATAAATGTAACAGCTCTGATACAGAATGGAGGGCTGCTGTTTAACACAATTCAGATTGTAGCAGCTTTTTACAAAGCAGCAGTAGGTTTCTTTCTTTCCTTTTAACATATTATGTCAAATTTAACTGGGGGACTTCACAATGCCATGCTGACACTATGGGTTAACTTACAATGTAGACTGCTGAGAAAATGTGTATAGTCATCCAAAATTGCTTTAGGACTGACAGTAAGAACAGAGCTGGTAGGAAGCGAAGCCCACACAGCAGGCCGGGTAACTTCCCACAAACATCACGCTACCTGCAGCTGCAGCAATTCCCCTATGTTACCGAACCTGCAACTGACACAACACCACTTCCTGTTTCCAGTGGGCTTTAGCTGCAGCCAGCTTGCTGTCCTGTAAGATCACTGTGCCCTGTGAATTTCTGTGTTTGTTTTTACAGTTTTAAGAATTATTCTTTTATTTGTTGTTACCATTATCCATTTTTTCCATTATTCATTGTGTCGAATTGAACAATGTCAGCAAGAAGTTCACTGAGAGTTATAACTGGAAATGTTATTTATAGCTTGTGCAGAAACCAGACTGAAGTTATACGAGCCAGGGGGCCTGAGAGGGAAGCAGTGGTTGAGACGGAAGAGCGATTGGGTTGTCGCCTATCTCCAACATTATTCAATCTACACACTTAATCAAGCTGTGAAAGAAACCAAGGAAAAATTTGGAATAGGAATTAAATATCAGGGAGCAGAATAAAAACAATGTGGTTTGCCAATGGCACTGTAATTCTGTAAGACACACCAGAAGACTCAAAAGAGCAGCTGAATGTAATCGACAGTGCCTTGAAAAGACGTTACCAGATGAACATAAATAAAAATAAATCAAGAGTAATGGAATGCAGTTGAATTAAATCAAGAGAGTCTGTGGGAATGATATTAGAACTCGTTCCAAGTCTTTGAAGGTTCTTTTTACTGATACAAGTTCTGGAACATCATCGGTGAATTAATCTTCTATACTACTATATAAAGAAAAGACATCACTTAATATTGTTTCCAAAAATCTCAAAAAGTACAAGATCGATTTACTTAAAATTTTTACACTATACATAATGAACATTTGGATGGACATAGGAATGTACGTAATTTATGAACTATTACCACCCCAGTGGCAAGTGGGAGAATTTTGTTTGCCACTATGTTGTCAAGCCTCATTTGACATTATTTTTCATAGCTCTCACATGCTTCATTCTCAAATCTGACTGTACTAGGCATCAACGCTGCATAGTACTGTCATCTACGGAAGCCTGTGTTATCTCGGTGTTGGAACTGTAGCACTTGTGTTCAGAGGAAGGTTGTAATAATCATGAACAAGTTAGTAGGTGCAAAATGGCTAGTTCTTCACACGCAGTCTTTCTGATGGAGAGATTGTAGAGCTTTTAGAGAAATGTAAAAGTGTAAATGAGGGTGACAATGATTTACCATTATTTGTTGTTTCCGTTAATCGTTGTGTGGTACTGAACATCGTCAGCGGGAAGTTCATTGAAAGTTACAACCAGAAAGTTCAACATCATTCTCCTGGCCAGGGAATTGCCATATGAAGGCAGTTAGAAGAAATGGTTTGTGAATTATGTGCTTATTTTCAGAATGAAAAACTTAATGGTGGCCGCCTGCTCTCCATTACCAAAGTGATCAACAGAACCGCTGCAGCTCTGAATATAAACAAAAATACTGTTGTGCAGGTTGTGAAGGAAATGTTGGTTAAAGAAAAGGAAGCTGAATAACCACCGATGATGATGACAACACAAACACCCAGGCCTTGGGCAAAGAAAATCCCAATCCAGGCGGGAATCAAACCCGGGACCCCATGATCCAGAGTCAGCAACGCTAGCCACTAGACCATGAGCTGCGGACACAATTTCAACCTGCTAGGAAGTTTCACATCAGCGCATACTCCACTGTAGAGTGAAGACGTCATCTTGGAAACATCGCCCAGGTTGTGACTAAGCCACACATCTCTGCAATATCCTTTTTTCGCTTCTGTGAAGTTTGTTAGATGGAAGACGAGGTACTGGCGGAAGTAGAACTGTTGGGACGTGTCATGAGTCGTGCTTGGGTAGCGCAGGTGGTAAAGTACCTGCCAGCGAAAGGCAAAGGTCCCGAGTTCGAGTTTCGGTCCAGCACACAGTTTTAATCTGCCAGGAAGTTTCCTATCAGTGCACACTCGGCTGCAGGGTGAATATCTCATTCTGGAAACATCCCCCAGGCTGTGGCTAAGCCACGTCTCCACAATATCCTTTTTTCCAGGAGTGCTAGTTCCGCAAGGTTCGCAGGAGAGCTTTTGTGAAGTTTGGAAGGTAGGAGACGAGATACTGGCAGAAGTAAAGCTGTGAGGACGGGGTATGAGTCATGCTTGGGTAGCTCAGATGATACAGTACTTTGCAAAGGCAAAGGTCCCAAGTTCGAGTCTCGGTCCAGCACACAGGAAATTTCATTAGGATGCCACTTTACCACTGCCATTTCAACCCAATAAAGTTAATATGGGACCAAATTAAAGGTTGCATTGCCAGTAATAATAATAATAAATTTATCCTACCTGCAGTCGAAGCACTCACAAAAGAATCTGTCAGGAAAATCACTGCTGAAGATAGGAAGAAAGCTGTCAAACATAGGGAGAGCAGAGCACCAAGGAAAGAGCATGGCTCAATGAAGCTTTTTCGGAAAAGTCAGTGGAGGGCATGATAATTTCATTTAATGACAACATTGACAGTGATAAAGACACTTCAAGAATCCATCACAACAATAAGAGTGACATCAGTGGAGTTTTCCTACTATCACAGTAGAAATGGAGCACAGGCAGATTCAGCTACATGTCTGCCACATGCAGTTTACATCTGGAAGTACTCACATAACAAAGTAGAGTGTGGCTGGCTGCAGTCATGTGTGTCAGACTTGTGTATGTGTGCGAGTGCGCGGGTGTGTGTGTGTGTGTGTGTGTGTGTGTGTGTGTGTGTCGTCTATTTATGATGAAGGCCTTACTGGCCGAAAGCTTTATTTGTGACAGTCTTTTTGTTGTGTCTATCTGTGACTCAGTATCTCTGCTATATGGTGAGTAGCAACTTTCCTTTTCATAATATTGTAACAAGATTATAGCATTGTAAGTTTTGAAATTTTAATTAGGAGGCCTTAAAAACAACTAATTCCAAAGGAGATTCGTCTTAGGAATTCAGTATGTATCTCAAAAAATTAATATTACTGTTTGCAAAAGGCATATGCGCGGAAAAAAAAAAGGATTTTTCCCAGATTTCCCGGTTAAAAATACACTTTTTCCTGGGTGGAAATACAGTATACCTCTGGTGCAAGTACATTTTTTCCGTATTAAGTGAAAATATGCTTTCCCTTGGAGCTGTAAAACTTACCAATCCTTTAAATGGTGAATGTTTTATACACTGGTACAGAGCTTCCCAGCACTTTAAGAAACAAAACTCAGCAAAAAACATTGTGTTTTGGAAAGATCTTAGATGCATACCAACATTTGCACTGTATGTTTTGACATTACTACTGTATAAACAGGAATTCCACCAAATACAGCACAGTAGCTTCCGAAGCACAGAAATTGAGACTGCGATGCACTTTTGTCTCAGCCAACCATAGCTCTTGTCACATGATCTCACCAGCCAATGACAGCAAACATTTAGAGTACAGGACATGTGATGTAGACAGCCAATAGTAACACCATAATTAAGTAGCACGAACACACAAATAAAAAAAGTTAATGGTTTTCCAGTATAGCTACAAGAGAAGCTAAGCTTTCATCTATAACGTTCGTCGTCAAAAACTCCCTCATCCCCCAACTCCACCCCACCCTAACCTCCACCACTGGTGTTATTAGGCAGGATACTAAGAACACTGCTTAAATTCCAGCAGCTGAATATTTCTAACAAGTACAATTATTAATTTCAGTACAGTGCACCGAACCTTTTGTTAGTTACCTGGCTGACTACACGTTCTGTTGAGCACTTTAACTTTTCCATAGAAGAACCAATCAAGGATAAAATTGCTCAAAAACTCACTTCACACCTTTTTTAAGAATAATTATACATTTTGCCATCATTACTGCCTAATTTGTAATATATGTAACAACTAATATAAATATGGAAAGTTAACCTTGAAACTTGGTCTTTTTTAGCACGTGTTATCCTTTAAGACATATCGAACACAAATCTGAATGCAAAATTTTAAATAGTGGCATAAATGACTTGTCTTCTGCACCAAGAATTTTTCTAAGGGGCTGGTCCTCAGTGTTAATTTTGAATGGGTGTCTACTGCTCTGAATGATGACCCAGAATACGGTGGTGAGAGAACTTCTGGAAGAACACAGCTGGGATAAATATCACCCTCAAATGAACAAACAGTGCATGCACTTGACAGAAAGAAATGGAAGTGTCTCGTAGAATGCACATACTGTCGATAATGTCCTTGCCACACATAAATTGTAAAGTAATGACTGAATCAATAAATGAAGGACTGAGTCACTTCATTTCTCAAGAACTAATATTAACACAACAAAATGGGATGTGCGCACACACGAACAAGTGAATTCGAGTTTGGCAGATTGGATTTGGACTTGGTTGCTTACTTTGCTGATGCCCACCACCCTTCGCTTCCTGTTGTGTAGCAGTTAGTGTTTCTTCAGACGACACCTAAATATTTCTTGGATGTCAATTTTAACTATTCCCCTAGCTAGATATTTTTGTAGAGCTTTCTCTAAATTTTACACACGTCCCTCTATATCTGTCCAAATTAAACAATCCTGGCTCGTGTCTACGTTATGACAAGCACGCACTTACCCAGTTTACGTAACAGCACGATTTCTTACTTTCTTCTACTGTGCTCGTTACTACTGGCACAACTATACTGTGACAAAACTTTTCATATTTCCTAGTCCTTAGACTAAATTACTTTTTGCTGTCCTGTTCAATATGGAACATGAATTTAACAAGATGAAGAATCAAAACTACGTATACCTCAAGATGTTTTGTCAGTTTCAGTTCTGTTCTAGTTATCCCTAATGCAGTGTCTGGTAAGGGAACATTCCTGTAGTGTCGCAAATATTATTAGCATTCTTTTTTTTTTGCGTCGTGCAAATAACGTAAAGTACAGTATTATACTGATTATCATACTTATGTTAAAAAATTCAATTTAAACTTACCATCATCTCCATAGCCCGCAGGAGCTACTTCAACCCATGTTTCGAACAGCAGTGGTACGAGGGTTATTACATAGTTCTGAAGTACTTCTTTCTCATCTGTTGTTGTCGAAGAGCTGTCAGAGCCATGCTGTAGTATGTTTGGTAGGTCACACACACTATTAACATCACCCTCAAACAGAGGAACATGCTGCTGTTCTGATTTTACACTGACAGTCCTACAAGCATCTTTAAATCCAGTGTCTACAGCAGCAGATAGTGAACTCATCAACTTATGGAGCCGTGTTAACACCTATAAATAATAGACATTAACATTTTACGCAGAAAATAACAAAAAATTCGAACATAAAAATACTTAACAATGGTGCCATATATACATCATCAGTAAACAAGAGTAAGCAAAGTGGAAATGTTTTTTATTTTAAATGATCCGTGAATATAACTTTTCAAAATTCATTGCAATCATAATTTCCTTTGTAGTACAATAAGTAGCTACAAGAGTATATTATTCTTAAGAAAAGTAATGTTCACGAATTAGTGTCAAAACAGACATATCAAGCAAATACTAAGACATAATAAACCCAGCGCTTTTTTGGAAGAGGTTACTATTTGTGACCCAGTCACCTTACCCAAAAATATATTTTTATATTTCCTAGTTGAGCAAAATACACTTTCTTTTATCTCACAATAAATCATCAGTAACTCAATATCTGCTACTGAATAAAGGCATTCACCAGACTCTTCCATTTTAGACTTTAGTTATATGCACCCCATTAAGCTTCTACCTGTTGTCTAATGTCATTTACTCCACCTTCCATCTGGCTGTCCACTCATTCTCTTCCTGTCTCTCTTGGATGTCAGCCTCATCCACTCACCTGGTTACATATCCGATCCACCAACGACATTTCATTTTCTTCATAGTCATAAATACGTCTTCACTTCACTGTATTCCCTGATCAATTGTTTTCTTTTCCTGCATCTTCCAGTACTTCCCAACAGCTATTTCTACGATACTCACTAAATGATCCTCAGTTTTTGAAACGTTTTTGTAGTAAAAATTCATGTCTCACAGCCCTAAGTCAAACTGGTAACACACACTTAAACTCTCATTTTCAGGTGCATCAGAAGCTAAATTGTGAAAACTTTTTTATCAAAACCATCTCAGATGATCTACCTTCGTCTGTTTCTTTCTCTTTCCAATGACACAGTCATTGTGTTCAACTGTTGCAAGTTCAAAAATACATTAACTGGTCCTATGATTTTCACATTTGATTTGTATCATTTTCTTTAAATCTGTTGCATACAGTTTAGTTTGGTCTTATTAGGTTTACTTTCAAACTTCTCTGTTGAGTTCCTCCACAAGTTCTTGAAATTTATATGCAGCAAAGCACATTGTTCTATACTACATCCTAGCAACATATTCCTTCTTTGTTTCCTCTGTCCTTGCCTCACACTCTTTTTATCCTGAATTTCTCCCAATCCTGACAAGGCCTAATGGAGGTTATGGTCTTGACATTTTCTTCAGTGTGCTAATGTATATGCATCAGTGCCTTGTTTTCAAAAGGCTATTGGTAACCTACCGGTTTAATTGACTGAGTCAAATCTTTTCCAAAATCTCTGAAACCCATACCAAATAGTAACTTATAGCCATTGTTTCATTTGTGAGTGGTCCATACTGCTATATGAGGGCTGTTCAAAAAGTAACGCGACTTTCCAAATTGCGTGGGCAACATGCATTCGATAATTGATTTTTTGTTGGTGTTGTTGTGTTGGTACACATGTCCCGAACGTTATTCACAGCATACTTCATTTGTTTTTGACAGATAGAAAGGTTAGAGGTTTTTCAAAGTGCTCAGTGATTTTCAATTATTGTAAAAATTGTCGAAGTTGTGAAGAAAATTGTTTTAGAAAATCGTCGAGTTACCGTAAGAGAAGTTGCTGAGGATGTTGGCATATTGGTCAGCTGGTGTCATGCAATTTTTTCAGGTGTTTCGGGCATGAGACGTGTGCCAGCGATGTTTGTTCCAAAACTTCTCAATTTTGATCAGAAGAATCGTTGCATGAGCATCGCTCAGGAGCTCTTGAATTATGTCAGTGATGATGCTGATTTGCTCAAAAGGGTCATAACTGGTGACAAAACATGAGTTTACGGTTACAGCATTGAATCCAAAGTCAGATCGTCCAAATGGAAGCATCCCAGAGAGCCAAGACCAAAAAAAATCAGTCCAAATTCGATCAAATGTCAAAGTTTTGCTCACTGTTTATTTTTTTTCAATTGCTGTGATGTAGTGCACCATGAATTTTTGCCCCAAGGTCATACAGTCAATAAGGAGCATTACCTTGATGTTATGCGCCGTTTGCGAGAAGCAATACGCAAAAAACATCCGGAACTGTGGAAAAACAATTCATGGCTTTTGCATCACGGTAATGCACCTGCTCAGTCATCTTTGCTTGTGAGAGATTTTCTGGCCAAAAACAACATGACAATCATGCCTCAGCCACCATATTCACTGGATTAGGCCCCCCTGTGACTTTTTCCTGTTCCCAAAACTGAAGAGACCTACGAAAGGATGAAGATTTTCAATGATTGAGGAAAGAAAAACTGCATTGCTGGAAGTACTCAAGGCTGTACCAATAAGTGCTTATGAGAAGCGCTTCGAGGATTGGAAGAAGCATTGGCATTGTATCTGAGGGGGGGATTACTTTGAGGGGGACAACATGAATATTGAAGAATAAATAAATATTTTTTCATAAAAAATATGAAGTTACCTTACTGATTGAACACACCTCATATATACGGTGAACCAGAACTCCACCGACAAACTTTCAGAGGTGATAGTGTGACCCAAAACAAAAAATTCCCGTAAACATAGGCTCTAAAGTGCATGCTTTAAGAGCTATGAGCACTTGCTTATCTTCGCTACTGTGAAACACATCTCTTCTACTTAACAAATGCTCAAAGCTTTTAAGCTATGCAGTTTAGAGACCATCCTTACTGGACACTTTTTTCCTTGTTTTGGTCTGTACTTCTGAAAGTTTGTCGGTGGTGTTCTAGTTTGCTTCTTACACTTCTAAGGCCGCCTTGTCTAATTACTTGGTTATAAGCCAATGAACCCCATCCTCCCTCAGAGGTGATTATCTTTTTATTGTTTGTTACGGAGAGGAGGCCAATATGTCTCATGCTAGAGGGATCAATCTTAGTGTTTTTATGTCTTCTGCACCTCCTTTCTTGTGAAATCACATTATTACAGCATCCATGTTGGACTGTGATTTGAGACCTGTAACTGTTCATGATACAAAAGACAATTAATTATCTGTGTAAGTCACTTTTACCTTCAGGTGGATCAGTGAATTACTTTAGAATTTATTTTCATGGGTGTAGCCAGTTGTTTGCATTACCTTCATGCTGAAGAGAAAAGAAGTTCTGTGTAGTTTATTGTTTTCGTGCTATTCAGTGACACAAATGTGATGTTTAATAACCCTAAGCATCCTTTTTGCTGGAACATTTTTGAAATGAATTTTACTGCAGACAAATGCCTGCATCCAGGAAAAGAAATTCTAATATTACCAACTCATCCATTTGAAGAGAGGATGTATACAAGGTGGTCCATTGACCATGACCGTGTCAAATATCTCACAAAATAAGCGTGAAACGAAAAAACTACAAAGAACGAAACTTGTCTAGCTTGAAGAGGGAAACCAGATGGCACTACGGTTGGCCCGCTAGATGGCACTGCCATAGGTCAAACGGATATCAACTGCGTTTTTTTTTTTAAATAGGAACCTCCATTTTTATTACATATTCGTGTAGTACGTAAAGAAATATGAATGTTTTAGTTGGACCACTTTTTTCACTTTGCGATAATGGCGCTGTAATAGTCACAAAAATATGGCTCACAATTTTAGATGAACAGTTGGTAACAGGGAGGTTTTTTAAATTAAAATACAGAATGTAGGTACGTTTGAACATTTAATTTCGGTTGTTCCAATGTGATACATGTACCTTTGTGAACTTATCATTTCTGAGAACGCATGTTGTTACAGTGTGATTACCACATTAATGCAATAAATGCTCAAAATTATTTCCATCAACCTCAATGCATTTGGCAATACATGTAACGACATTCCTCTCAACAGCGAGTAGTTCGCCTTCCGTAATGTTCGCACATGCATTGATAATGCCCTGACGCATGTTGTCAGGCGTTGTCGGTGGATCACGATAGCAAATATCCTTCAACTTTCCCCACAGCAAGAAATCCGGGATGTCAGATCCGGTGAACTGCGGGCTTCGACGACCAATCCACCTGTCATGAAATATGCTATTCAATACTGCTTCAACCACACACGAGCTATGTGCCGGACATCCATCACGTTGGAAGTACATCGCCATTCTGTCATGCAGTGAAACATCTTGTAGTAACATCGGTAGAACATTACGTAGGAAATCAGCATACATTGCACCATTTAGATTGCCATTGATAAAATAGGAGCCAATTATCCTTCCTCCCACAATGCTGCACCATACATTAACCCGCCAAGGTTGCTGATGTTCCACTTGTCACAGCCATCGTGGATTTTCCGTTGCCCAATAGTGCATATTATGCCGGTTTACATTACCACTGTTGGTGAATGACGCTTCGTCGCTAAATAGAACGCGTGCAACAAATCTGTCATCGTCCCATAATTTCTCTTGTGCCCAGTGGCAGAACTGTACACGACGTTCAAAGTTGTCGCCATGCAATTCCTGGTGCATAGAAATACGGGACGGGTGCAATCGATGTTGATGTAGCATTCTCAACACAGATGTTTTTGAGATTCCCGATTAGCGCGCAATTTGTCTGCTACTGATGTGCGGATTAGCCGCGACAGCAGCTAAAACACCTACTTGGGCATCATCATTTGTTGCAGGCTGTGGCTGACGTTTCACATTGGCTGAACACTTCCTGTTTCCTTAAATAACGTAACTATCCGGCGAACAGTCCAGGCACTTGGATGATGTTGTCCAGGATACCGAGCAGCATACATAGCACACGCCCGTTGAGCATTTTGTTCACAATAGCCATACAACAACACAATATCGACCTTTTCCGCAATTGGTAAACAATCCATTTTAACACGAGTAATGTATCACGAAGCAAATACCATCCGCACTTGCGGAATGTTATGTGATACCACGTACTTACATGTTTGCGACTATTACAGCGCCATCTACCAAAAAGCGAAAAAAGTGGTCCAACTAAAACATTCATATTTCTTTACACACTACACAAATATGTAACAAAAAATGGGTGTTCCTATTTTTAAAAAATGCAGTTGATATCCGTTTGACCTATGGCAGCACCATCTAGCAGGCCAACCATAGTGCCATATGGTTTCCCCCTTCAAGCTAGACGAGTTTCGTTCTTTGTAGTTTTTTCGTTTGATGCTTATTTTGTGAGATATTTGGCCCGGTCACTATCAATGGACTGCCCTGTGTACCCTTAAAATGCTTAAGCAGAAAATTAAAATGACTGACAAGGATCACTGTTTTAACTTGTCCTATATCATCACACCAGTGTACCAGTTTTACAGACTAATCTTTATACAGAGTCATTTTATAAACATTTTGCAACTTCCTTTTGTATTACTTTTCTGCAACTTTATCCATTTCTATCAAGACACTATTGTCTTCAGGTGCTTCTACTTCCTTGAATGGCTTCATATGCCTCATTTGTTATTACTAAGAGGCCAGATTTTTATGTAGTTCCATACTCTTTACCTTCACAACTACTCAGGTGAAAGGTGTAAATGTTCACAAAATATGTTGTCTATATTAATATATTTCATTTTATCATTATGTATTTTATATATTTCACTATAACTACAGGTATTTAAATTTACACTATATAAAATACTGTATTTAATGTTTTACTGTTCCTCATATTTCTCCACACAATAAGTACGCCACTACCTTTGGAAAACATCCAAATCCGACATACCATAATGGTTGGAGACAAAGTACATTATGTATAAAAATCAGATTCTAGTGCAATAAAACATTATTGGTTGCACTTTAATTGGGTTACGAATAACATACTTCTGCTTGATTTTCTAAGATTCGTAATTTCAGTTCTCAATATCAAGGGACAAACAATAAAAATAATATTTGTAGGATTGTAGTAGCCATTACTGTGTGTAACAAAGGGCTTCATGTGCTGTCATGTTTGCCACTGAAGCACACAAAAGACTAATGGCCCAAAGTTTTCTGACTACTTATAACTTGTACTGATTCAGAACTACAGCTGAGTTGGCATAAGTAGATACCCGACAGTCACAGTGGCCTCGACACAATAGCTTTGCACAGCTACAAAAACCAATCACGTAATGCGATTTATTAAACGTCTCTGTGGCAACATCTCAACTGTTGTCACAGTTCTACAGACATCTATTTTTTTCATCAGCATTTGTTGGTGCTTCACAGTTGAAAGCTCGCAACAGTGCTGGCAGCAGTCAGGGTTCTTCTTCTGCCAACTGAACTTTAACAGCTGCTTGTGCCAAAAATGGTTTGCCAAATAATACTTCTAAGAGTTCACGGCTGTGTGTATTCATGACGTCTCCTGATGCATCAAAATAACCTTCAAAATTAAGATATTTGGTTACACTGGATGGTGCTTCCACCAGTGATGGAGAGATTGTACTACGTCAAGCGTGCAATAAGCAGACTGGTTCTCTGCAAAGTTCCAATTTCTGCAATATATATGTATTGATGTGCGCATACAGAACACAACAGTGCAATCGTCTAAGAAGCAAATTTTCCACAACCTGTGCTCTGTCATTGTTGCTGCGAACTTTCCACGGTATAAATATCACGTTTTCCCGCTAAGTACTGTGAGCAACAGATTCCTGATAAATTGACATTAAGAAAAACTATTTAAATTTTTGTTGCCAGGAGGCTCTTAAAAGTGTGTTGACAAGACAATGGACATATGTGTACATTTGACTGGCAATCTCACTGATGGCAAACTTGATGGAAAAGAACCGTTAAAGCCATTATTGATTTCTTGCTAATTATTGGAATGCACAAATCATTCAGCAGTAGCTCATTTTGTGACCGGCAGTCTTAAGGGGAATTGAAGAAGGAAAATTCCTTGTTATTGGATGTCACAGCCATCATGTGAGCAGTGGCAACTGTCCTACGGACATTCTATCCACAGGTAACACACTTCATCTGTCCGGTCCACGCACTGCAACATATCGCCAAACAAATGCGTGGTAGTTGTCCAGAAGTAAATAAAATAATTTCATACACCAAGCAGGTGTTCCTCAAAGCTTTGTGCTATATGTTACTTTACACAGCACTGCTCCTGCACTTGGTGTTGCTGCCTGAGCAAGTCCTAAGGAGGAATGGTACACAGAATGATGCTGTAGGTTTTTATAATGAACACTTTCAAGCCACACAATCATTTCTGAGGAAACCTTCAGTTTATACGAGAGGCATAAACTGCTTTCACTGAACATAACAACTCCATCTTCCTTGCCAACAGCATCAAGGAATTAGAACCTATCAGGCTGCCTTTGCAGAAATTGTGAGAAATTTTTGGGATGACAAATGAAGACTGACAGAAATTAGAGGTGCTACTGCGCAGAAGGTAAAAATCATCTTGACTTTTTTTGCCAAGAGATCAAGGCTACTTGACTTGTGCTACTATCTACATTATCCTCAGAGGGGGAGAAGATGATGTTGCAGTGGACATCTCCAACAATATTTCGTCCCTAAAATTTGCACCAACATCCTGTGACAACTAGAGATCATTTTCCTTGTACAAAAACACTGTTTCTTATTGGTGACATTCTATGACTGTAGAGAATGTGAAGAAGTACCTAGCTGTTCACTGCACCTCAAAATTAAAGGTAAGTTAAGGTACCTTAGTACTTTCAGTGAAGGTGAACATTTTAGTAGAGAGATGTGACCAAAAACAATTTTTTTATTAGTGCAGCATAGACTTTCAAAATAAAAACAAATTAACTAATGTAAAGTGCATCTTTTCAATGTACTTTTCATATTTCTGTTACATTTAAGTGCATATTAAGAAAACACAGTTGGCTATACAAAAGTTGATTTGATTTGAAATTATTATTTTATATTAAATCTTTAACATATTTTTGTGATATTATATATTCTCTTACACATTTCAAATGTTTTCATTACATACATATGTACATATTTTGCATGTTGACATTACATAAAAATCCACACTACTCATTACTGTCGGAATATCATTATTTTTAACTGCCGAATACATGTGTTTCTGATTTGCTCCACCCCCTCTCCAATCAGTATAAGAAAGAGTTAATTTTCCATCTATTTCTGTTTATTTATGTGCTATTGCACAATTTTGAACATGGGTCATTTTCACGTACCTTGTTAACAATACCTTACAAAAAAAAAAAAAAATGTTAAATCTTCAGAACACTGTTTATAGATACTATTAAAGCTAAAAGCAGAGAATAAACAGAACACTGGTACAGTTATATGCAATAAACTAGTATGTATACAGTTGAGCCAAAACATTATGACAACTGCCCACCACAAGACTGAATGCCAGCAGGTATCATTGCAGTCATTTGACACAAAAACATGAAGCAGAGATGAATTGGGAATCACGATAGTGAACGATGTGGCATGGCAACTGGCCGCTCAGCTGTTTGCATACTACAGTAATGAGCATCTGCGGAAAGGAGAGCGAAGCCACAAGTAGGCAACAAGACATCGGATGCCAACACCTCATCACAGCAGGATGGATAGTGATCTGTGGCAAATTTGATGACAGAGTTTAATACTGGTGAAGGTAAAAACGGTTTGGAGCACACCAATCAGTGGACACCGTGGAACATGGGACTCTGTAATAGACGACCACATTCCCTCATCGATCTGATGACAGTGTCATTTCTGACTGCAGTGTATATGTAGGCAAGGAGAAAATAAATTACCTGATTTTTCCCATATTTCCCGGTTAAAAATATGCTTTTTACTGGGTGAAAATACACTTTTTCCATGTTAGGTGACAGTATACTTTCCCTTGGAACTGTAAAACTCATCAATCCTTTGAATGGAAAAGATTTTATACATCAGTTTAGAGCTTCCCAGCGCTTTAGGAAATGAAACTTAGCAAAAAACAATGCCTATTGGAGACATCTTTGATGTGCAACACCATGTACACTGCGTATTTTTGGACTATGAAAGTATAAAACAAATTCCACCAAACATAGCATTAAAATTGAGATCACAATGCACTTTGCCAGTCAGTCGTATATCATCTCACAACACTTCACCTGCCAATAACAGCAGATACTTAGCATAGGATATGTTGTGTAATCAGCCAATAGCAACACCACTGTTAAGTGGTGCAAATGCACAAATAGCAACAGTTAATGGTTTCGATTAATATACATATAGTATAGCTACATGAAAAGCTAAGATTTCACACGCAATATTGGTCTTCTTTGCACGTGTTACTGTTTAAGATATATCAAACACGATTGTGACAGTAAAATTTTAAATACTCACATAAATGGCTGGTCTTCAGGGCCTGAAATTTTTCTAAGTGGCTGGTCTTCAAAGTGAGTTTTCAATGAGAGTCAAACACTCTGCAATTTAAGAAATTCTCACACATAACATAATTCATTTTCCGTAAAAGAGAATTTACTTTGAAAGTAATGCTTCTTAAACGACCATTCACAATATTTTCCCGCACTCCGATAGAAACAGATTCGTTTGGCCACTAATCAGAGAGCACCAGGAAGCAGGCATTACTGTGTATGTGCAGCTGCGATGACGTAGGAAGCCCGTGCTTCCTGTTTGCTCTTCTTATATTCCTCCTGTTGCATTTCTGTTTGGAATTTTGTGTGTAGTGGGGCATATGTGACCACATGCTGCACTGTGGAATGGTGTTTGGAGGGGGGACACGGAGATATGACAATTTCTTTTTTTTTTATCATACCCTATCCAGATAAGAAAGGCAAAATAAAAAAGCAGTCCTTGTCACAATATTCATTATGAGGTACCCTACTATTTTGCTATGTTGTGACTTCTTTTTTTTATTCGAACTCTGCAATACTGTTACGTAGAATTTTCAATCAGGTTTACAGCAACACAACACTTGGAAAAGCTAACAAGAAGGAATACAAATTTCTTACAAAAAGCTAGTTGTTTGTATATATCAGAACTAAGAACAATAAGTTTTTCATGGCTTTTTCACACTCTGTAAACAATTAACAAGGTTGTTTGTGAAGCCAAGAAACTGTATAATAGGCAGTTTATATTCTGCTCCGTGGTAAATAAAAGCAATGAGTTATAATGATAAAGCACAGTGTGCTGCCAGTCTATAATCTACCAAAGAACAGTTTCTGTAAATTCAAGAAGTAACAACACAAATTAAGAAATAGCACTAAGTGCACATTCATATGCCAAGATTCACAATGAAGTAGGCCCCTACTTGGTACTATGCTTTTCAGTGAGATTTTCAGGATGCCAATTTTCCTCGTGTACCCAGTGGTGTTTTACCTCGTGTTTGGTTCTTTCTTATAGCATAATGCCATATGTGCCAGAAGACGAAAATGTGGACTTTAAATTCAATGAACATTATCAATTAGCCAATAATGTGGAATGCAACATTTCATTTCAAATAAATTGACTGCCTCCATAATGTGATTAAGGGCAGATTGCCACTAACGTAGAATTAAATAATCAGGAAACCACAACTAATAAAATATTTTGGTCTTCCATAATTATGTGAATGATTTTAATTCACTTGATAGCTCCCAGTCACAAAAATCCATTCTGTTTTCATTTGACGAGACAGCTGTAAATGAAGAGAAAGGAGCAAAATCATGAAACGAAACACAGGTCATGTGGCGACCACCACTGCCCCACTACAATTCAGACGGCTCGGCGCATGCACATATCTGGCAACTTGGATGCACCAGAAAAAATTTTCTGGTTTGCTTCTGGCTGCTTGTTGCTAGTGCTCTTACAGCTAATAGCCACACTTTAAGTAGCCAGAAGCGAGAGAAGGCTCTGCTCGTATGCCATTTAAGTTTCAGCCTGCCAGCCACTGCTCAAAACAATCTAATTTTAAAAGCTGCGATGTCACACTCAGTTTGTCGTTAGGAAGTATTACACGGTCTTTGTCGGCAGAGATTTGTCTGCACACTATGTTTTGTTGTTGTAAATGGCAGATTTTCTTTGGAATTTAAACATTATTTTGGTGTTTTTCTCTCGTTTATGTTTTATTCCTGCAGTATTATTCTGCAGTAACAGGCTAAAGCAATATTTTTTGTTAGGTTATCAGCTCTTATCAGTCAAAAGTAGGAAAATTTAACTGAAAATTAAAACAATGAAAAATTCCCAGAATTCTAAAACAATTACCAGGGTTTTCCCAGTTGCCTCTCCAATGAAAACATTTCTGGGTTTCCCAGTTGTCCCAGGGCTTATACGCCCTGAGTGGGCACTGGATAAATTATGATTGGACTGTGTTTCAGTGGAAACATTTTCAACGGCTTCTTGTTACTCCACATCGACAATTACATTCACTTCCACCATCACCGAGGTGAATGTCTGCTCCGAACATGCACCACACCACAGACGTGGGCCACAGGTGGTCATATTACGCTACGTCAGATATTCACCCGAGCCTCCACAGCCCCTGTGGCAGAAGCCGAAGGCATCACAACAGTACAATGAAGTACGTGAACACTACTGCCGAACACCCACACCCCTCAAAGCTCGCAGTATTCCCGACAGCAGTGGCATTTTCCAATGAGGACAACTATGTGTAGCAGTATCATGCTAGAGGGTCAATCCAAATGAAGTGGTCCAATAAAAAATAAGTTAGTTGCTTGACCATTTTTAAATATTTTATTTATTTTTTTTTTTTTGTATGCAATTACTCTATACTTGAGAAGTTCAAAACAGTTTTTTTTTTTTACAAATTTTAACTTTCACCTTTACTGAATGACGGCCATTTTCGTTTGTATGTGCGTGAGCATGTTTAAGTTGAGAGATGTTAGCAAAAAATAGTAATATCTCTGCACTGGGTTAAGTTACAACATAGCAATTGACATGATTGTTTTTAGAAAAGTGTCCTCTACAACATTGTCTATTAAACAAACAGGAAATTCCAGGATTGCTATAAACCACACCAAAAACTTGCTATTGATGAAGCAATGGTTAAATTCAAAGGCAGATCATCTCTCAAACAATACATGAGAGACAAATCTATAAAAAGAGGGTTCAAAGTGTGGATGTTATGTGATCAGTCGTCATACAACCTTAAATTTGATGTTTATACAGGAAAAGCTTCACATTCTCCAGTAGTGGGGCTAGGATCGGAAGTTGTTCTAAATTTAACCAGTGATCTTCATGGGAAGAATCATATTATTTTCATGGACAATTATTTTACATCATATGATCTGTTCAAGGACCCAAAATCCAATGGTGTGTAGACTTGTGGAACAATAAATCCCAAAAGGAAAAACATGCCAAAACTCAAGGAGGAAAAGAAACTGGAAAAAGGGGAATTCGATTACAAAATAAGCAATGATGGCATAGTAACCTATAGATGGAAAAATAACAGGGCAGTCAACTTGATTTCAACATGTCATTCACCATCAGATGTGTCCACAGTAACTCGAAAAATGAAAGATTGAACAATAACCAATATCGCTTGTCCAACTGAATTGAAAGACTACAATTCCAGTATGAACTATGTGGATAATTTTGATCGACTAAAGTCAGACTATGGTATTGACAGAAAAAAAGCAAGAAATGGTGGATGAGATTGTTTTTTCACTTTTTAGACTGCAGTGTGACAAACATGTTCATTACGCACAAAGAAATCAAAATGGAGCAGTTCTCCAATAAAGACTTCCATCGAGAGGTGTACAAAATCTTGTTGGCTCCAAAAATAGTTTCAGTGGCAGCTAATTTTGCTTGTGTATCCCATAGTAGTATAGCAACCCAGATCAAATCACACAAACCATACGTAGATGAAAGTATTCGGCACGACAGCAGTAAACATCAACCAATTCACTCATCATCTAGAAGATGCGCAGTTTGCAATTCAAATAAAAATCCAGTGCGAACAATGTGGATGTGTTCAGTGTGCAAAGTATCTTTGTGTCTGCGATCAGGCAAGAACTGTTTCAAGAGATACCACGAAAATTAAAAACTAGTTATTTCAAAGTTCAACCACCAAATATCGAATTTGTATACTGTAATGGGGTGGTGGTTACCTGTAGTGACCACATTTAATGTTAATATTCTGTTGTTGTTTAAGTGAATTTTTACAAACTCAATGTATAAAACATGTCAAAACAATAAAACAAATAAGTTACAAGTAAAATAAATTTGAAATTTGCAAATAATTTTTCTTGCCCCACTAGAGTAAATTTTAGTGCCCCTCAAAGAGTTACCATCCTTCGAGATGCAACAGTTCCTAAACCTGGTGGTGAATGTTAAGAACACTTATTTCTTCAGACAGCTTCTGTGATATAGAATAAGACCTCCCAGTTGCTGTGGAAGTTCAAGCACTGAAAGTTTCCTTAAAACATTTCTCATTGGTATCCAAACTTTGTCACTAGTAGATGTTCTTGGGCCATCATGGTGGTAACAATGCACAAAACATCATTGTTTTCCAAACTTATTCTTTCAACCTCTGCAAGCCACCACTGTCCATCATACACACATGCCACTATGTCATTCAACATTAAGGACAGAGATTTAATTTTATCGAGACAATGATCCTCATAAATTTCAGTTTCTGATGTTACACTGCATTGAAATAAGTTTTCTGCAATGCCAAGGAATTTGTGGAAATGCCTTGTTCCTTTTATTGCTATACAGTTTTCAAATCTCGTTTGAAGTGTTGTTTTCATTTGCAGAACCAATTCTTGATCAGAAAACAGGAATGCCATTACTATTATCCTTGCAAAAGACATACATGTCCTGTATTGTGAGAATTTGGTCTGTGGTTGGTATTTGTAGGTTGGCTTTACTTACTTCATCACATGCATTTTTACCATGGCAAGATGCAAGAAAGTGACATTCAGCCTCCAACCCAAAGTATACTTTGTGGTTGCACAGATTTGAAAAATTCTTTTTGTTCTTATACTGACTACCACTTCCATCTGCAAAGTATATCAGCTTCTCAACCTTGGGAAAACTTTCTTTTATGTAATTTATTACATACTTTTGGAACACACGTACAACCAAAGTCTTGTGCTCCAAGCAGTTACAAGTACTCTTCCTGAGATTTAACCACTGTTATCATTTCTGCCTGGACAGTTGTGACCCATTGCTTGAAGGTTATACTGTCTGGCATTTCCTCATCATATTCGTGAAACAATTCAATAACGGTTTCCTTATCAGGGCATTTATTACACAAACTCGTCATGCAGTCATAACTGTTAGTATCACAGACCGTTAAATTTAGTAACTCTTTGTAGTTAAAATCACTGAGGTTTGCACCTGCAATCAGCAGTTTGACATTTTGATGATATAAAGAAACACATATGGAGTGTGTCCCTGAGGACCCAGCCAAAATACACCACTTAGGGCGGAGGTCACAAAATTATGACCTTTCAATTTTGCATTCAGGATGAGAATTTTTGAAAGCTACATAAAGTTCATTTAAATTTGACAGCACTAGTCATTTCTGCTTTGTTACTTTAACTCCATTTTTAACAACTCTTTTGCTGTCTTTGCAACCTGGGTACATTCAACTGTTTTCATCATCTTCAAAAAACTGCTGGATCTTTTTAATAGTTTCTTCACTTATACCTACTCCTTTCTTCTCTCCTAAAACTGGAAAAATGCTTGTTCTTTCACTAATTTTTGGGTTAGTTTAACTAAATGATGAGAAACGTTGAATTCATGAACTATTTTTTCTCTTGGCCGTGAGTCATGGAGCAATCTTAAAATTTTAACTTTTTCCTCTTTAGATGTCACTGAACATTTAATTTTTAATTTCTCTATTAAGCTCAAATATTCAGTGTCAGATGATGCTGAGGGTATGTTTTCTTCTTCTTTAGAAATAATGTTGATATCTGTATTATTAAAGCATGATTCCAAGTCTTTTCTAATTTTGTCTGAAATTTGTTGCACCTTATTTTCAATAGCTGTTTTTCTTTTTCGGCTACTTAATTTTATTCTTTTCGAAGCAGGAGATATGTCTAACTTAGGACAAGCAAAATCCAATATGCTAACAGCTTTCTCATTAGGAATATAAATGTCATAACAAGGTTGCATGATTCTGGTTCTGGATTCACAACAAACATTTTTGAGTAACAATTTGGGCACAGAGAATTCCCAGGAATCACATTATGTTTCACATGGGAAGCTGTTTCACTCTCACATAACAAGGACAAATGTTCAAGTTTTATTTCCCTCACACCTTTAGTAATAGGCTTATAATGAACATTAAGTGGATCACAGCACTTTCTTCCAAAAATGTGGTTGTACTTCAGAATATATTGACATTTTTTCAAGCTTTTTGAAACAACAGTAAACTGTTTTGTGACACACTTCACTTGCTATCTGTCCAACAGAGCACTGCTCAGCCATGTTATTGCATACCTGTAAATCTCTCAAAATTAATTACAAATTACACACAGAACAAAGCACATAACACATTCTACACTCTCCATGATGCATGTACATCCACTCTAACAGAGGTTTCAGAAACAGACTGACTACAACAATGACACACCCACCAATAATGTACTTCTTTACTGACGATAAACCTAAACGTAAATGGGCATTTTTATTACCGTAGAACAAACGCGAAAGCTCCTATTGTTTAATATTGCATTATTAAAAATAAATAAACTAAATGAGTATTGGGTGATAGTGTTAATTAAATATGTGTCACAATTCAATTTTATTACAATGAAACAATAAACCATTTAAATAGCAAACAGCCACAAGATCAGTTGTAGAGTAATGTGAATTATTTCCTCATTTTCAGAAATTCATGTCTTTGTTCACAGTCAGATATCAACATTGAAATTTTTACGGTACATTGCTATCGTATAGGTGTACAAACTGTGCAAAAATAATTTTTTTATATTCAGTCCCACCTGAGATAACTAACCCCAAACTTCACAAAAAATGAAAATTTTCAAATTTCAAAAATTCATAAAATATGAAGGAAACATTTGTAAGTGTTCTGGCTCTATATGAGGCTAGTAGTGTATGATATTTAACGATAGGAAAAAAAATACACACTCATACTCACTCCTTGTTTGTTATTTTTGGGCCTAAAAATGGGATTTTTGAAAATTTGGATACCAAACTATGGAGGTCATTTTCACTGGTTAAATTTGAATTTAGGGTAGTGTGTGGAATAGACAATGTTGTAGAGGACACTTTTCTAAAAACAATCATGTCAATTGCAATGTTGTAACTTAACCCAGTGCAGAGATATTCAATTTTCGCTAATGTCTCCAGACTGAAAAATCGTTGCGCGCCTACAAATAAAAACGGCCACCATCCAGTAAAGGTGCAAGATAATTTTTTTTTTTAAACTGTTTTGAACTTCTCAAATATAGACAATCACATATAAAAAATTGAAATATTTAAAAATGATCAAGCAACCATCGCTGGACCACTTCATATGGATTGACCCTACAGTGGATCGAGGAGCATGACAGTGAACTGGAGTGGAAGCCTCGGCCGTCCCATCGGCCCTACCTGAGCCCCGACGAAACACACCTCTGGGATGTTACCAGGCACCAGGTTTGCATCCAGAAACCACTGGCCCACAGTTTACGAGAACTGTGCGACCTGTGCGTATGCATCTGGTGCTGCGGTACGTAGCTCTGAAAATGCACAAGGGACCTGCTCAACCCCTGCCACACAGGATTGCTGCTGTACCACGTTCCTAAGGTCGGCTGATGTGCCCATATAAAGTTCTAGCTCATCAGCATACATTTGTTGGTTGTTGGAGCATCACAACTCTGTGACAACAAATATTGTCAAACTGGCCTTTTGTACCAAATGTTTGATAAACATATTTGGACACCAACGATACAGTACTGCATTACTCAAACAGAATGACGATACAACAAAATTGTACTTGAGATATCGTTTCAAACGAACGACAGTTCGTGCAAACACGTTCGGTGGCAGTCATGTTCGGACCGTATGCAAAAGGTAAACCGAATATTTACAAAGATGTTACATATGTATCATACGTATTCAATTTTTATTGAGTAGTATGCACACAGGAGGAGAAGCAGTGCAGTAAATTTAATGATGTTGAAACTATAGCAGAGTGTAGTCTACAAATTACAAAAACATAATAAAACATATTGTAAGATATTACATGTACATATTAAAACCATAATATCTTAGGAAAGAAGTGTCTTGATATAATCACCTGTTTCATGTCTGTGTCTGTCTCGAGTCACTGTGATGGTAGGGCGAGCTTTGAGACAGTGCAAAGCTTCATCATAGAACTGGTAAAAATTGTTGAGCAATTTCTCATTTCCTAAGTAGTTCTGTTCTTTTAAAATACTATTGTATTGGCCTCTGAGACAGTTATACATTTCCACTTCTTTGTATACATTCCAAATAGCGCTTTTTATGTCTAGTGCAGAACCTCCATTAAGTCACTGATGCCAAGAGCTTTGTGTTTTGACTCCTTCAGATGTGCTTCAAAGGTAGACAGGGACAAATTGTGGTGTATCCTTCAAAACATATGCTAAAAGTTCTTCCCGTTTGGCCAGTGTAAAATTTTGAGTGGTTTCCAAACAAGTTTTGTACATACCTAATTTTTAACATGGCAAAGCTTTAAGAGGAATATGTTACAATTATTGGTGATAAATCAAGCAATGTAAAATCCATGCGAGAACAACAACACAGAAGGGACAGATTGCTACTCACCTCATAGAGAAGTTAGCACAATCAAAAACACTGCTAAAATGCTATAGCTTTCGGACATAGTACTGCATCTGTAGTAGAACACACACACACACACACACACACATTCATAAAAACACAACTCACACACATGGCTACTGTCTCCAAGATGGTGGAGCTTTAATAGTGCATAACTAAACTAAAATTTGAAGTGCCATAGAGTCATTTAAAGAACTCTTCCCAGGTTACTAAGCTAAATCCCATTTGAGAAATATAGCATTGATGATAAGTACATCTTCTACCCATAAAGTTTCATACATCCGTTTATCAGACTGTTTTAATATTTTAGCAATAGTAGCAATGTTTTAATGATAAATATGATGTTTGCTCCCAGAAGTACTTGGATAAGTAGTGTGCTTCATACTGACAGAGACAACAAACCAGTATGGCAATATCTGTCGTTAAATAATTGTGACCGCTTAACATCCAACAAATATACGTAAGCATCTACCATATATAATGTTAGCTATGTTCTGTTTACTCTCTGCTTTTAACTTTAACATTAACAATAAATACCGTACTGAAGATGTAAATTCATTTTCGTAAAATAATGTTAACAGTGCACTTGAAAATTATCAAGCCATAACTGTGCAACAGTGCAGACATAAACCAAAATTAAAGTTGCATGCAGTCATTTAATAAATGCTTCCAAGATTATTAAGTGAAATCCCATTTGCAAAATGCAGCACTTGCTTACATTTTTCTCAGCACATAAGTCCTAGTTTCTATCTTTTTTAAAATGTAATTTCTATTTCCTTTTACTGTTTCCTTCCTGGACAACACCACCATATTTCTGAGTTCAAAACTGCTAACAAAAACAACAGAAATGATGGACTGCCACCTACTGAGACATACAGAAGTTCAAGTAGTAATGATGGATAATCAGACAGACAATCGCTGCCCAATCCAGACATATGCACAAAATGCCTTAGGTTTGCAGTGTTTGTGTAGGTGCTATTTGCAAGTGTGCAGAGGGCTGCATATGACACTGCAGACAAGAAGTGTACCTGGTGAACAATGGAGGGCAAACCTGCACCACGGGCACTAACCAGAGCTCTCCCATAAACATCAGAGCGAGTACCTCATGTTGCTCACCTCTGTATGCTTCAAAGTAATATTCTTATCATTAAATATATGCATTTTTATTATTCTCTTCACGTAATACATCACCTGTATTCTCCACCTGACGCTCGTCAGACGGCTTCCGAGATTCACTGTAAGCATCCGTCCAGGCTTCGAATCCGAACGAAGTCTTGAAATCATGTCGAAAAATTTGGGAAGAACTGTGTGTATGTGGTGAGCCATAAGTTTCGGATATGAGTCCAAAACTGCATCCAGAAGCAGCAGGGAGTCTTCCTGAATGGCATGGTTTATGTGTGTCATGGCACAGCACATGTAGGAGAACAGCACATTCATCAATGGCAGTATATGGACTTCATCTACCTGTTAAAAGGTATTGTCGTTAATACACAGTAGTTGAAAACGTTACTATAAAAATGAATTGAGACATCTCAGATAATAATTATGCAAACCATCAAAACCGAAGAAGAGTAAGACAACTCAGATCAATAAAATGTGATTACGTACACTCAAATATTAAGTGAGGGGAGAACATTAGAACTGGTATACAATGTGTGTTGCACATAGCACTGACGAAGTGCAGGGGCTTAATGAGCCAAGAGTGTGAAGTAGACAAATAAACTTCACTGGACAATAAATTCACTGGGCACCAGGAGCAATGTACAGTGGCTTGTGCTCACTGTGACGAATACATTGTATCAGAAGATTACAAATCCACGATCAAAGTTTAGACAAGAAGAGAATAGAAGCTTTCAAAATGTGTTGTTACAAAAGAATGCTGAAGATTAGATGGATAGAGAGGTAATGAAAAGAATTGGGGCGAAGAGGAATTTGTGGCACAACTTGACTAGAAGAAGGGATCGGTTGTTAGGACATGTTCTGAGGCATCAAGGGATCGCCAATTTAGTATTGGAGGGCTAGTGTGGAGGGTAAAAATCGTGGAGGGAGAAGAAGAGATGAATACATTAAGCAGATTGAGAAGGATGCAGTAGGTACTTGAAGATGAAGAAGCTCGCACAAGATAAGAGTAGCATGGAGAGCTGCATCAAGCCAGTCTATGGACTTAAGACGACAACAACAACAACAACAACACAACAACAACGACAACCAATGGCGTTATAGTAATTTATAATAAACAAAACACAAAGAAGAAAAATAAAATGGTACACGTTTATGATGTTGTAATGAATGATAAGTGTTGACACAATATAAGCTTATAAGACAATAACAAAAGTTGTGCACTGGTTCAAATAAACGTGAACTGGATATTTGCATATCTGAGGAACACCGAATACTAAAGTAGACTGTAATCATTTATTTGCTATTTCAAAAATATAATGAAAATTGAACAATGTGAGGCTGAGAAATTTTGTTTCCTGGTGAACAAATGTGCCACAGATACTGTTGTGATGTTGGAAACAATCTACAAATCATGTTCTTGATTTAAAAACGTGTAGATAAATAGTAATCATCATCTGGACATTTGTAAACTACCAATCAGATAACAATTTCAAGAAAATTCACAAACTAGTGCTCAATGCTGATTATTTTTCAATACTGTAACAGTGACAAAGGGACTACAGTTTTGAAACTGAAATTCATCAAATGAAGTCGATATCACGATTGTGTTAAATTTTTAATGCAAATAGGATAGTACTATCGTAGATCCTTTCGACAGGTCATACTTCCCATAAAATTTCTATTCTCAGATTCTGAAAAGATTGCAGAACAGTGTGCATCAAAAAAGACACAACTTGTGGTAGCTGGTAGAGATTAGTAGGAGAGCGAGTACAAGCCTAGGGCCTAATACTGAGGGATGCACACATAAGAAATTAAATTAACACACTATGCCAGTGCAATGCAGACTTACTTCCTTCCCACTGTAGCAGATACGAGTCCGAGAACAGTGGCGCCGCGCTCACTTCTTACTAACCAACTCATTCTCTCTTGCCGAAGTGTGCAGGAGAGTAAGGCTACTCGTGACTCAGCATCAAGTTAAGTGCATGATCTTGCCATTGTAAAGTAACACTGACAGGGCTAAATGTCTGTCAGGATCGGATGACCTCTAATGGAGATTTTTGTGAGACTGTCGAGAGCGTAAGATGAAAATTAAATAATCCAATGAACACAATTACAAACTGCAAATGTAATGCCTGGAATAAGTTTGAAGCCATAGTCCAAACTTCAGACAAAAAAGTATAGACATCATCCTATGCAAACAAAGTGTTCGTATTCTTGTTTATTCTACCTCCACCGTGACAAGACACATGAACTCTGTCACAAAAGCTAGGCACCGAGCAATGTCGCTGTTGTATCCTTGCAACCAAAAATCACACTATTTCTATATTCTTTTTGTCACGACGAGTTGCGTTTTGAGCTAATAGCAAGTTACATAGTTTACCTGTGTTTACAAGCAAATAGCAAGTTGTGTAGCGTATCACTGATTCCTGTAACTTTTTGGAAGTCTGCTGTAAAGTCTGATTAATCATCATTTAGATAATACATTTCATCCTCATGTCCTATTCTCTTGTACTGTTGTCAAAGACCCAGTAACATGCCAGCAGTGTGTGTGTGTGCATCAACTTATTTGTCAGACATTCTCTGAAGAGAGACTACTCTCTAAAATACACATGCACGCACTCTCTCTGAATATGCACTGCTGATCAGTCAGTCACTTTACCAAAAAGACTCAAATGGTGTTCCACTGCATTCAGGTTGGGACTCTAGGCAGGTCAGTCCACTTGAATGCTATTGTCTACAAACCACTGCCTCATTCGTACTGATTCTCGAGAGTGTGAAATGTCACGCAGACAAAAAACAATCATTGTTTCCCCTCTGTTCGCAATACACAATGCTGCAAAACAACAATGGAAATTCTCAGTATTTATAATACTAATAAGGAAATTGCAACCATTCATCTGAAGCATCCTGATGTGTGATGCATAGAAAAACATAACAGCAAACAACATTCCCACTAACTTCTGAGCTCTTGCTCTTTTTCTAGCTACGTGTGTGACAAATAGAAACATGTAACGGAAAACAGTATTCACACTATCCTTTGAGCTCTTACTCTTTTTCTAGCTAAGTGTGTTACATGTTTCTGTGCGTCACATCAGGCCATTATATGCAAGTGGTTGCCTTTCCCATAATTTATGAACAATGCTGTAAAATGTGTTCATATCCTTCCACATATAGCATTTCCTTAGGTGCAATAAGTGGACCATACCCACACAAACCACAAAAAACACCCCCTTGCAGTAAAGCCACCACCTCTGTACATCACTGCTGCCATTATGGCAGGTAGTGTTCTCCTCCCATCAGATTATCGGAGGATATAGTACAATTTATCACTGTGAGTCACTCATTTCCAGCCATCCACTGTCAAATAGCACCACTTGTTATACCATTTTAAGCATCACTTATTTTTTATTGCAAAAATGTGTGTATTACAAATAGCTGCTCAACCTGTGTACTCCATTCTTTTTAACTTCATGCACACAGTCACTGTGTTAGTTGGACAACTGGTAACACTCAGATGATTCCTTCCACCAATTTCACGAAATTTTTTACAATCACTGTACGCAACGTTCGACAGTCCCTGTCCATTAGTATATGAGTACTCGGTTTAGCTGCAGTTGCTCCATCATGTTTTCACTTTACAGCTACATTGCTAACAGTTGACTTGGCCAGCTTTAGAAGAGTTGGCATATCCCCAATAGATTTGTTGCTCACGTGACATCCAATGACTAGTCCACATTCGAAGCCACTGAGCTCTCCTGGCTGACCAATTCTGCTCTCCCTCTTCTCTGCTGACAACAATGTACTCCCTGCCTTCTTTTATGCTGGTGGGTCTGCCTGTCGAGGCATCTAGCGATCAATTCAGTGTTACATAAAGGTCCCCAGACAGTTTGATCAAATAGTGTATATGCTTTGCAAATGTGCACTGTTACCCTGAAACGTAGCTTCTTACAATATACAGGTATCAGAGTGAAAATTCGAAAAGTAAATAAATATCTGTATAAAGTGTCAATGACAACAGGTGTCACCCTGATAATGAACACAGCAGTACTCGGTCAGAGACTGTGCAAATGACGGACACATTTGTACGGGCGCACGACAGCAAGGTCTTTAGCGCCCATGCGAGTGTCAGTAAAATACACAAAACATGAAGATAAAACAGCATATAAAACACAGGTAACAAATGTTGAAAAACTACTTGCACACTCGCATAGAACCACGCAAAAAAGTATTACATCAGTAGTAAACATTAACGACACAGGAAGAAAATGGTGTCAGGAGCTAAAACAACATAGCAGATGGACACCACTGGCTGACCACAAGAACAAAAAATGGAGAAGACAGCCACTCTGCAACACAGTAAAACCTCCAGTCTAAAAGTTAAGGCCCGAGTCCAGAAACATCACAAAATTTAAAACCTTAATCACACTCGTCTCACCATCAGCTAAAATAGAGTGCAGATCCCACCAATATTTGCTCCTGTCCTTGCATCACAATATAAAATGCACTCTGTTAAAATAAGGCCGATAGAGATGTGCACGGCACAAGCATCACAAAATGGGGGATCCTGTCGACATTGTCAAAAGCTGTGTGTGAGAGGGCAGTGCCCGATTCTAAGATGCGTGAGGGTCACTTCATCTCGCAGAAGCAACTGACACCAGGAATGCCACGGCCGGGTTGTTGTCTTAAACCAGCCACAGCTTACTGGCAGTCACTGCCAGCCAATCCTCATCCCGTAAATGACAGCTTGCAAGGGAATAAGGCACTGTGCCACATCCTGTCCTCTGCGGGCCTCCTCGGCAGCCCGATCGGCCCATTCATTTGCCCATATCCCTACGTGACCTGGCACCCGGCAGAATGACATCTGCTTATCCTGCCACTGGAGCAAGTACAGTTAGTCATATATCAGCCAGACTAACTCCTCAACTGGGTATATGTTCTGTAAAAATTGTAAGGCACTAAGGGAATTGGAGAAAATGAGAAACCGTTTGCCCCCAATACGAAGCACCTGCTCCAGTGCCTTCAGGATCGTGAAGAGCGCACAGCTGAGAAAATGGTATATTCGTCAGGAAGGCGAATCCTGGCGACGCGGCTGGGGAACACGACAGGGCAGCCGAGGAAATTTCCTTGCTTGGAGCCATCAGTGTACACTATTGTGGAACTGTGATGCATATCTAAAATGTTAAAAAACAGAGATTGAAACATAAAATCTGATACACGATCTTTCTTAAAATTTGTTAACTCTAAAATAAGTCCGGGCCTCCACAGAAGCCACAGTGGAAACCTGCTCCTACCGTGATGTAAAACGTGAAGACAGGTCACATCCATCTCTAGAAGGCAATTCTGTGCGTGAATCCCACAGGTCTCATTGCCTGTTGCCAGTTACAAAACAGCCTTTCCAGTGAAGGCTAAGCAACAGTATGGTAGGTGGGTGTGTGAGGTGCGGACAGTGTTTTATACAACTGGCGCACCGTAAGCAGCCATCGCCTGACGTGAAGTGGTGGTTAACCAGCCTCTGCAAGACGCTTGGTACAGGGCTTGTTCTGAATGCCCCAGTGGCCAACTGAATCCCTTCACGGTGCACCACGTCCAACATCGTTAAATAAGAGGGTCTTGCAGACCCGTACACCGTGCACACATAATCGAGCCAAGATCACACGTATGCCCGTAAAACTACTTCCTCGTGCTGTGGCTACATCTACATGTACATGGTTACTCCGCAATTCACAGTTAAGTGCCTGGCAGAGGGTTCATCGAACCATTTTCATACTACTTCTCTACTATTCCACTCTCAAATGGCGCATGGGAAAAAGGAACACCTAAATCTTTCCATTCAAGCTCCGGTTTCTCTTATTTTATATGATGATAACTTCTCCCTACGTAAGTGGGTGTCAACAAAATATTTTCGCATTCAGAAGAGAAAGTTCACGATTGAAATTTCGTAAATAGATCTCACCACAAAGAAAACCGCCTTTGTTTCAGTGACTGCCACCCCAACTCGCGTATCATATCAGTGACACTCACCCCTATTCTGCAATAACATGAAAAGAGCTGTCCTTCTTTGCACTTTTTCAATGTCCTCCATCAATCCTACCTGGTAAGGATCCCACACCATGCAGCAATATTCCTGCCGAGGACACGCAAGTGTAATGTAGGCTGTCTCTTTAGTGGGTTTGTCGCATCTTCTAAGAGTTCTGCCAACAAAGCACAGTCTTTGTTTTGCCCTCCCCACAATATTATCTATGTAGTCTTCCCAATTTAAGTTGCTTGTAATTGTAATTCCTAGGTATTTAGTCGAATTGACAACCCTTAGATTTGTGTGATTTATCGTATACCCAAAATTTATCGGATTTCTTTTAGTATCCATGTTGATGACCTCACACTTTTCTTTGTTTAGTGCCAATTGCCACTTTTCGCACTATTCAGAAATTCTGTCTAGATCATTTTGTAATTGGAATTGATCGTATGATGATTTTACTAGATGGTAAATTACAGCATCATCTGCAAACAATCTAAGAGGACTGCTCAGATTATCACCTAGATCATTTATATAAATCAGAAACAGCAGAGGGCCTATGACACTACCTTGCAGAGCACCAGATATCACTTCTATCCTACTCGAAGATTTACCATCTATCACTACGAACTGTGACCTCTCCGAGAGGAAATCATAAATCCAGTCCACACAAGTGAGATGATACTCCATATGCACGTAATTTGATTAATAGTATTAATGGTATTAAAAGCCTTCTGAAAATCTAGGAATATGGAAACGATCTGAGATCCCTTGTTGACAGCACTCATTACTTCATGGGAATAAAGAGCTAGCTGAGTTGCACAAGAATGATATTTTCTGAATCCGTGTTGGTTATGTATCAATAAGCCTTTTTCTTCAAGGTGATTCATAATGTTGAGTACAGTATATGGTCCAAGATCCTACTGCAAATTGAAGTCAGTGATATGAGTCTGTAATTCAATGGGTTACTCCTATTTCCTTTCTTGAATATTGGTGTGACCTGTGCTACTTTCCAGTCTTTGGGAACAGACCTTTCATCAAGTGAGCAGTTGTATATGATTGCTAAGAAAGGTGCTTCTGTGTCTGCATACTCTGAAAGGAACCTGATTGGTACAACATCTGGACCGGAAGACTTGCCTTTCTTAAGTGATTTGAACTGTTTCGCAACACCCAAGATATCTACTTTTATGTCACTCATGCTAACAGCTGTTCTGGTTTCGAATTCTTTAATATTTACGTCATCATCATTCATGAAGGAATTACGGAAAACTGGATTTAGTAACTCCGCTTTAGTGGCACCATCATTGGTAACATTTCCATTGCTATCATGCAGTGATGGTACTGACTGTTTCTTGCCACTGGTGTACTTTACGTATGACCAGAATCTCTTTGGGCTTTCTACCATATTTTGAGACAATGTTTCATTGTGGAAACTATTAAAAGCATCTCGCATTGACATCCACACTAAATTTCGAGCTCCTGTGAAACTTAGCCAGTCTTGGGGATTTAGCGTTCTTCTGATTTTGGCATGCTTTTTTTGTTGCTTCTGCAACATTGTCTGACATGTTTTGTGTTCCATGGTGGATCAGTCCCATCTCTTATTAACTTATACGGTATGAATCTATCTACTGCTGTCGATACTGTATCTTTGAATTTGAGCCATATCTAGTCTACACTTACATAATTAGCTTGGAAGGAATGGAGACTCTCTTAGGAAGGCATCAAGCGAATTTTAGTCCGCTGCTTTAAACAAAAATATTGTGTGTTTATTTTTAGTTGTTTTGGTTGATACGGTTTTGAGCCTTGTTACAATGCCCTTGTGCTCACTAATCCCTGTATCCGTCATGATGTTAAGACATTTTAAGATACTTAAAGCCTTCAGTGACTATTTTTTTCAGGTCCTTAAGATGTGGTAACTACATAAGCTTAGAGTCAAATATGAGGCCTAGAAACCTCACTGTGCCTTTAAAAGTAAGGACAGTGTCAGTCATCTTCAACTCAGGAAAGGTTACAATGGAATGAGAACGGTTAAAAAGAACACACACAGACTTCTCGTTGGAAAACTCAAAATAACTCTTCAGTGCCCATTCATCCAAATGTTGAAGAGTTAGTTGCAACAGATGTGTTGTTGCTGCGAGGCTTTAAGAAGAACAAAACACAAAGAAGTCATCCGCAAACAAAGAACACCGGACAGGACTTTTCACTATGACTGTAGTGCTATTAATAGCTATTACAAAGACAGTCTCACTTGAAATACTTCCTTGAGGGACACCATTCTACTGTTCAAAGGGATCAGACAGGACGTTCCCAACTCAGTATCTAAAATATCATGGCGAGAAGAAAGGGCTGAATAAAAATAAGAAGACAACCAGGATAAGATGCTCCAAGTAGTATCGTAGGCCTTCTCGATGTCAAAAAATATACCTAGAAGGCGATGCTGGCATAGGAGGACAGTGCAAATGAGAATTGTCTAAAAGACTCTCTCTTAGGCAGTCAAGGAATCCTGAGGAGTAAGTTGTCTTTTGTGTAGAAAGAAACTCTAGCATTAGCTCAAGATAGTTCATAAAAGTACAGTGAACATACTTCAGTTTGACTGCAAGGAAATTCAAATCATACAAAGGAAAATCCAGGAAGGACTGTAACAATATTATTAAAAGGATAGTTGCTCCTCACCATATAGCGGACGAAGACACTAAATCGCAGATAGGCACAGCAGGCACAACGAAACAGTCTTCTTGTTGTGCCTATCTGCGACTCAGCATCTCTGCTATATGGTGAATAGTAATTACACTATCCATAATATTGACATTCAAATCATGTTATACATGAGTAAAATCTTTACATTACAGCTAACAGTAGTACATAACACAGACATTTATTATAGAATTTTGGGACTCACATTCTCAATCTTAAGTCCTGGAATGCACATACTTTCAATAAATATGCGGAACAGAAAGAGAAAAAAAGACAGAGACAGAGAGAGAACTGCTCCCAGGTTATCAAGTGCTGGGCCACTGGCTTTTGGGTACCTCTAACCAACATGCAGTGAAAAAAATTAGAATCTCAGTTTCTTGGAAATGGAATACTGAAACTATTTAAAAAGTTGTAAAACTGAAATAGCTGACAAAAATCATTGACCAAAGTGTAGCAATTTGTTTCTACAAGTTTTATGGATCGATATATTATCAAATTTGAAAGTACAAGATTTACTGTAAAATAAACCTGGAAAGCGCACAATGAAAGGCATGCCTCACTATAAGATAGCTTTTGTTGTAAAGAAAAGAATAACAGACTTGGTACAAGAAGTCCCTCTGAAAGTATTTCTCCATTAACCATAAAATGTGTAAACTAAATGTACTCACTAACTAGTGCCCATGCATGAATTAATGAAGAAATCTTTAGGTCAAAGAGATGTTATGACAAGAAGATGGTTTTCTTGAATACATAGTATGGCAAAATTTTTAAAAAAAGGTCTATAAATCCAAATACGAATGGAAAAACTAGTAGAAGCCAACCTCGGGGAAGATCAGTTTGGATTCCGTAGAAACACTGGAACACGTGAGGCAATACTGACCTTACGACTTATCTTAGAAGAAAGATTAAGGAAAGGCAAACCTACGTTTCTAGCATTTGTAGACTTAGAGAAAGCTTTTGACAGTGTTGACTGGAATACTCTCTTTCAAATTCTAAAGGTGGCAGGGGTAAAATACAGGGAGCAAAGGCTATTTACAATTTGTGCAAAAACCAGATAGCAGTTATAAGAGTCGAGGGACATGAAAGGGAAGCAGTGGTTGGGAAGGGAGTAAGACAGGGTTGTAGCCTCTCCCCGATGTTGTTCAATCTGTATATTGAGCAAGCAGTAAAGGAAACAAAAGAAAAATTTGGAGTAGGTATTAAAATCCATGGAGAAGAAATAAAAACTTTGAGGTTTGCCAATGACATTGTAATTGTCAGAGACAGCAAAGGACTTGGAAGAGCAGTTGAATGGAATGGACAGTGTCATGAAAGGAGGATATAAGATGAAAATCAACAAAAGCAAAACGAGGATAATGGAATGTAGTCGAATTAAGTCGGGTGATGCTGAGGGAATTAGATTAGGAAATGAGACACTTAAAGTAGTAAAGGAGTTTTGCTATTTGGGGAGCAAAATAACTGATGATGGTCGAAGTAGAGAGGATATAAAATGTAGACTGGCAATGGCAAGGAAAGCGTTTCTGAAGAAGAGAAATTTGTTAACATCCAGTATTGATTTAAGTGTCAGGAAGTCATTTCTGAAAGTATTTGTATGGAGTGTAGCCATGTATGGAAGTGAAATATGGACGATAAATAGTTTGGACAAGAAGAGAATAGAAGCTTTCGAAATGTGGTGCTACAGAAGAATGCTGACGATTAGATGGGTAGATCACATAACTAATTAGGCAGTATTGAATAGGATTGGGGAGAAGAGAAGTTTGTGGCACAACTTGACCAGAAGAAGGGATCGGTTGGTAGGACATGTTCTGAGGCATCAAGGGATCACCAATTTAGTATTGGAGTGCAGCGTGGAGGGTAAAAATCGTAGAGGGAGACCAAGAGACGAATACACTAAGCAGATTCAGAAGGATGTAGGTTGCAGTAGGTACTGGGAGATGAAGAAGCTTGCACAGGATAGAGTAGCATGGAGAGCTGCATCAAACCAGTCTCAGGACTGAAGACCACAACAACAACAACAACAACAACAACAAATCCAAATACCTTTGACTAAGATAATACAAAAGAACAGATATGGCAATGAGACCAAAAAATTCAAGACAAGAAAGACAGGAATGGATCATACATTGGATAATGCTGTGTAGTGAAAGGTTTATTTCCTCTCAAGAAAAGCAGCAGCATTACGATGATAAAATCAGAATGTTTATAAGTAGCGGAGTGCCTATATTTGACTGAAACAATAGAAGTAACTGATTTTGTGACATTTTACGAGTTCCTAACCAGGAGCAAATTATATAGTTTCATCTATATGCTTTGGTAATTAAGTTTTTGAATTTCTGCAACTTAATTTAATATTTAATAGACACAGTTCTTGTGTTTTCATTTGTGTGAGAAAGTAAACAGTTTTGTGACATTTTACAAGTTCCTAACCGGGAGAAAATTATTTAATCCCACCTGTGTGCTTTGGTAGTTTGGTTTTTGAATATCTGTATGTTAACCTAACAATGGAAAATCCAGGATGGACTGTAACAATATTATGAGAAGGATAATCGCTATTCACCATGTAGCAGAGACGCTGAGTCACAGATAGGCACAACAAAATGACTGCCACAAAATAAGGTTTCAGCCAACAAGGCCTTTGTCCAGAATAAAAACACACACACACACAAATGCAACTCTCACACACAACTGAAGCCGGAAATAGTCTAATATTGTATGTTAATCTATTTTATTAGACACATCTCTTGCATATTTGTCAGTTTCTACAGTAGACTTTCACAGCATGTCATTAGTCATTTGTTTGGTTGGGTAATGTAGTCTTTAGTATGGATAGGGACTGTAATTGCTGTGTGCAGATGCTGGCTACGCAGGTGACACTTTGCCCTCAGGTCCAGGCTGTGTTGGCTTTGGTTACATAGCTTGAAGCTGCAGTGGATGGGAATCACAGCGGTGTACTGACTGGAGGGATCCAATGAACATCCACGACAACTAGCAGGTCTGCCAAACAGTCTGCACAGATGGCCAGCCCAGTTACTGCTTGGACTGACGTTGACCCCTTACCTGCTGTCAAGTGGGAGGTTGCCTTGGGCTGCAACAGTCTTGCTGGGAGACAAACGTAATGCCTCCCTGGATAGCCTGACAAACAGGTTAAAGCTTGCCTGTGGCTGACAATGTCCCTCAGCCAGATGCAGCCACTTGTCCTGCTTCAGTGGAAACATCTCAGCCTGTAGCTACCGTGTTATGGGGCCTCTTATTGTAGGCAGCAGATTCCTTGACTTGTGGCATATGGTGGTGTGGTTTCGGGCTCCGCTAAGTAGGTCAGATGTCCATTACACACAGGAGGCCGCTACACAGGTAACTGAGGCTGTGTGACATTTGGCAGTTTTTTAGGTTATAGGGTCATTCCATGTCAGTTCAACCAGGGGCTCCATCTCGGAGTCTCAGATTAGACTGAAATTCAGTACACTAATTCTACCATGTGTGGAACACTCATGTACAAAGTATTAGTTTCCCCTGCCAATTAGTTCCAGAATTACGACTTGTGAAAGGAGGTGGCGTGACCCGAAAATTGCAACCCGCATCTGGCAATCTATCTTCAGACCCAACTTAAGGTCTTAATAACGTTGGAACTATTCCACACAGTCCAGTGAAATTTTTACAACCCAGTAACATCCATTTAGAGAACACACTCCGCGAATCAAAACACCAACAACATATTTCTGAGGGAAAATAAAAAATTCCAACATGTGATTAAAAAAATGTAATGTGTTAAAAGGTACATACTGTAGGTGCCCTCTATGCCAAATATAATTCACTCAAAAAGGGTATAATTTTTTTGTGGTAAGCTTAATGTGGCCTAAACACACATAGAACTCATCATGCCCATATCAGTCACAAAAACTAAGTTACATGCACACGAAAATACAAAAATTTGGAAATTTACCTGAAAAACATGGATTTTTGAAGTGTGGTAGCACAAAAGGGACAAGTGGTATCCAAGCCAAATTTCACACACTGCATAAGTAGACCATAATGATATATATCTCAAAATTTCAGCATGTTATTGCAAGACATTTGTGTACAATGGAAGTTGACAGATGTGTTTGGTGATGTGGCCATTGTTCCACAACACAATTTTGTAAAAACATATCGTAAACTCTTTTCCCTCTTCTTATCCTCTCCCACAACTGTTTAATCACTAAGCAACAAGATATAGACAGATTAACACAACTATCATTAATGTTTACTGCACCTTAACTGCCAAAAACTAGTCGATTGTGCTTTGAACAGAAGTTCTCCCACACTGTACACTGAGTGGCAAATTGTACTGTCTTCCTGGCACTGTGGTAGGAACTGGAACCGTCATAAGAATATGTTCAAAAGGAATCCAACACCTGTCTCCCAAACGTAGCCAATGAAATGATCTTGCTGGTCCTGCTGGTGCCATGAAGTTCACAAATACATCACCTTCTGCTTCACAGCACTCTGCAACACATCCCAAGCACCATTTGTCATCATAAACAGCAATAACACAGCAACCTGGTTGTATGTTGCTGCTTTTGCTTCTGAATCCTGAGTCAGACACACTGTGAAGACACATGTTGTGCATGAACCTATAGTTATAACCGGACAGTCTGCTCATCTGCACATTGTCAGAGTCCGCTGGAGAGAAGTGATGATGGCTCCTTGTGCCTGAAACAGTTTTAATGTGTTCTAGTCTGGCTTTTAGCAACTCTTTGACTGATTTCACCTCATCTTAAGAAACATAGAATGACTGTATGCCAGAGATATTTTTCTGTACCCAAGTAAATAATTAAAGAGGTGTTAGAATGTGACCTTCTGTGGGGTGCTGCAGACTAGCTCGTGATGCCATGTGCTTAATGGTAGCACCAATACCATCACATACATTTTTACCATGACTTGTGAAAAAATTTCATTCTGCATGAATCTGAAAATCATGGTAATGCATGCATAAATTTTTGAGATTTTTACAGTTTTTGTTTGACTAGCTGCCCCATTAATGAAGTATTTCGCAAAATGTATGTGAGGCGGCTTGTTTTTCACATATGCCATGACAGTGCGAATGTGGGCATGAACTGCAATTGCATCATGAATTAAAACAGTCACTAAAAATGCACAGGTTCTTGACAGACACACCACCTGATTCACCTCTATGGTAAATCACAAATGGCTGGAGAGTTGCTTGACTCTTGTCCCAATGATATCTTCGGATGGCATCTTGAGCTGTAAATGCTTAATTTTCAGAAAAGTCTAGTATTACTACAATTTCATCTTGTTTCAAATTATCCTTATAAAACTGGAGATAAGCCAATTCTGCCGTTGCTGTGAAGCTGTGTGGGGTCAGTTTGTCCGTTTTTTGACAACACATTTCAACAAAATCTTCCACTGTACCATGCTTTGTTTCAAGACTTGTGCAATCCATGTGTTTCCATCATCCATAAAGAGTTCACCATATAGTTTGTTATTCATGTGTTCTGCACAATTTGCCTTACCAGGACACTTTTCACACCTGTCTGTCATGCATTGGTAGGAACTGATGTCACACACTAGCAGCTTCATTGCACCTTTGTAATACAGACCAGAATCCTTTATAGCAGCAAACATCAGCTTAGCATTTTGATGGGTCTCACATACACAAACATTGTATGTGCCCCATGCACTTACAGGCACAACCCATTTTGGTTGAAGATTGAAAAAAGACGATAAACCTACTTTGGTATTCGGATACTTTTCCTTGAATTCTACATATAGTTCTGATATGTTGCATAGCAACAGTTTTTTTTTTTGCATCTGTACACGCACATTTCTCATTTTCACCATTACATAGTCTTTTTCCCAGGCATTATTCGGCTGTAGTCATTTTCATAAAACTCAGACACAAGCACCTTTATTTCTGAACTCAATTGCTTACCCTGAGCCTGCTGAGGTTGTGGAAGCACTCCTTGGGTTGCTTTTATTTTCCTAGCTTGCTTTACCATATATGTAGAAACACTGAATTCCTTTGCAGTGTAGTCAATAGACCAGCTGGAAGGTGCAAGGATAAGAATAGCTACTTTTTTCTGGTGTGTGGATATGGCACATTTTTCTTTTAAATCGTGCACAATTTTGTCCAAATCAGGGCATTTCTGGCATGATTTCTGTTCCTTTGGAGCAGATAGTTCTTCCTCTTCCACCATTAGTGTGTCAGCTATTTTGTGTTTTAATTCCATTTGAGCTTCTTGTAGTTTTCTTCTACCGTAGTTGGGACTGACTCTTTTCCCAACTTTGTGTGTTTACATGGGAGACAAACCAAGAGCAGTCGCTGAAGTATTTAACTGCTCATCTGCTGTGGTTGTAGGTGGCTGATACTCTTCGTCACTGTCATGTAAATCATCAGAATATTCTTCATTTTATAGCAGTGTAAAACACCTGGAACATAACTTTTGTCCTGGTTTCATGTTAAGTCCCATGCACTGATTCACTTTCAGTACTGATTTTATCAATTTCTCTGAGGCTACACTTCACTGTCTTCTTATGAATCCGAAATGGATCAAAACAACTTCTTTGCAGGAAAGAATACTTATCCAGAAACACTTTCATATGATGATAACAAACACTAAAGTTTCCTGGAACCGTACTTGTTGTGCCCACGGGGTGTATCTCAGATCTCCATAGCAACAAATCTTGGTCCGATTAATCCAGATCATAGAGCACAAAGCGAATGCCACACTTTGTTCCGTATGTTGTTTTATGACATTCAGATGCTTGTGCTTTACCAATACTGCAACTTGTTTAAACAAAAGCACCACTAGTACACTCTTCTACCTCCATACTGACTTTCCAGAAGAGTAATGACCAGTCTGAACTAGAATTCTAAAAACATGAGTAACCTGTGATTGTTGCTTGTTTTCTTTGTTGTTCCTGCCTAACAATGACTCATTCTGTACCTGAAAACTACCATTGTTTAACTTTCTGTTGTCTAATGGTTCCCAACAATTGCTGCAGCTTTATCTGAAACAAGCTGTATGCATCATCACTATTACTTACTAAATTGTGTTAAAAGAAACTTAACCAAATACATCTTTATTGTACACATATGCCTTGCAATAACAAGTTGACATTTTGCCACACATTATATTATGGTCTACTTATGCTGCGTTTGAAATTTGGCTTGGATATCACTTGTCCCTTTTGTGCTACCACTCTAAGAAAATCTATGTTTTTCAGGTAATTTTTTCAAATTTTGGTATTTTCATGTGCATGTAACTCTGTTTGTGTGAGTGATATGGGCAAGATGAGTTCTGTGTGTGTTTAGGCCACATTAAGCTTGCCACAAAAAAACGTATACCCTCTTTGAGTGAATTATATTTGGCAAAGAGGGCACCTACAATATGTACCTTTTAACGTATTACTTTTTTTAAATCACATTTTGGAATTTTTTATTTTCCCTCAGAAATATGTTGTTGGTGTTTGAGTGTGTTCTCTAAGTGGATGTTTCTGGGTTGTAAAAATTTCACTGGACTGTGCGGAATAGTTCCAAAGTTATTAAGACCTGAAGTTGGGTCTGAAGATAGATTGCCAGATGCGGGTTGCAATTTCCGGGTCACGCCACCTCCTTTCACAAGCCATAATTCTGGAACTAATTGGCAGGGGAACTTAAAATTTTGTACATGAGTGTTCCACACTTGGTAACATTGGCATGCTAAATTTCAGCCAAATCTGAGGGTATCAGCTGGAACATTTTCTCAAATTGGTTGAATTGACATGGAATGACTTGTTAGTGTATCTCCGAGACTGAAGCCCTTTCTGTTTTTCACAAAGGGTGCAGGTCACACACGCAGGAACAAAATCGATTTAGAAACCATACAAATAACAGTCGTAACTGGGAAAGTACCACAGCTCCAAGTGCTAATACAGGGTGTATACGTGGACAAAGAAAAAAAATTCCCGGATTTCCCAGTTATAATACACTTTCTCCCGGATGAAAATACACTTTTTCTGTGTTAAATAACAGTATACTTTTCCCTGGAACTGTAAAATGTATCAATCCTTTCAATGGTTGTGGTTTTATATACTGGCGGATAATTTCTCGGCATTTTAGAAAATGAAACTCAGGAGAAAAAACACGTTTTGGAAAGATGTCTGATGTGCAGCAACATGTACACTGCATTTTTTCGTATTACGAAAATATAAATTCGAATTCCACCAAATACCGCATGTTACTTTCTGAAGGATTGGTCCGAGATTGCGATGTGCTTTTGTAAGCCAGTCATAGCTCATGTCAAGCGATCTCGCCAGCCGATGACAGCGGATATTCAAAGCATAGGACATGTGATGTAGTCGGCCAATACCAACGTCACTGTTAAGCGGCTCGAACACACAAATAAGAAAAGATAATGGTTTAAATTAATATACATAGTGTCGCTACAAGAAAAGCTTTCACATATAATATTGGTCTCTAAGATTAATAAGCTGCAAGAGAAGCTAAGCTTTCACACATAATGTTGTTGTTTTTTGCGCGTGTTACTCTTTAAGATACATCACACAAATGTGCCATTAAAATTTTTAAGAACGACATAAATGTCTGATCCTATGGGCTCGAAAATATTCTAAATGGTCGTCCTCAAAGAATTGATTTTTGAAAGAGAGTCGAACTCTCTCTGATTTAAGAAATTCATGGGACATTCGCGCACAGAGTTCTTTTTCTTCATAAGGAAATTTACTTTGAAAGTAACGATTTTCAAACAACCATTCGGAATATTTTCCCGCGACCAGTTAGAAACAGATTCGTTTCGGCAGTTGCCAGAGAGCACCAGATAACAGGCGTCGCCGCGCCGTACATTCGTACGTGTAAAACATTAAAAGATCTTACATTATGTCATACTAGAAACAAGACATTAGGGGATAGTCCAAGAGCATGGGAATTTTGTGAACCATACTAAAATGCATAATTCGGCTTAAAATGCACATTCGTATGTCCAGATTCAGATGTAAATTTTCTTGGAGTACCAGCACTGTATTATTTCATGTTTGTTTCTTTATTATGGCATAACGCCATACGTGCTAGAAGATGAAAACGTGAACTTGAAATGCAACGAACAGTTGAAACTACCCAATAGTGTCGAATTAAACACTTCGTTTCAAATAAATTGACTGCCTCAGCAGAAAGGATTAATAAAGGTCAAATTTCTTTAACAAACCGACAAAAATAACTTCATTGTTCTGCAAGGCGATTAACACTTGACTGTCAGAAAGGTGGAAACAAAATAAAATCTGAAACTAATAACATTTGTAGACTTCCATAATTATGTGAATGTATTTTAATGCACTTGATAGCTTCCGACCACAGAAATCCGTTTTGTTTTCATTTGACGTGAGACCAATAAATGAAGAGGAAACAGCAAAATCACTTAACGTAAATCCGAACCGAGGCAATATTAGATAGTGGCGCTCCCCCTCCCTCGAGCGTTTGAGGTAGGACGCCAAAAATTTAAAAAAATCTGCTTTTCAAAAATATGTTCATTTTGTAACGCACATCTTTCTGAAAAGTCTGAAACATAAAACGTGTGTTCGAGGAAACGTAAGACATGTTATTCAGTCTTAAGTGTGCCAAAGTGCAGTGCCACACCTCTTCACACAGCATTCTTCTATCGCACGTATTTCGCTCTGTGGAATTCAAACGTGTAATATTTTGTAATGGGTGCCATCAAACTATATTCAGGCCAGTGGAAATAAAAATGTCCTGTGGTGCCTTTCCTGCTCCCAGTCGGCCGTTTTGACACCCTGCCCCTCTTCAAAAAAAATCTCGCAATTAATACTGGATGGGATTATTTGTAACCAGGAGAACAAGAACTCCAGAAAATTTGCTGTCTCTACTGCCTATTCGCTAATAATTTGTTGTTTTGTGTGACATAAAATTAAATATAGAATACATAAAACGAGTAAAGACAAGACAGTACACATTTCTTCATTCCTTACAAGTCCTAGCTTTTTCTCTCTCTAATCCTGCCACAGCTTTATACGGCATACTTTCTGGAAAAGAATCTATTACCTCATCAAAGTTTGTCGAAGGTTTTGCTACATCAAAAAATGAAATCTTGTCGTCTAATGCTAAAAAAAGCTGTTAATACAAATTGTACCCAAGACTGGTGTGGTTTCTCGAGGTGATTACGTGTATTTTGTCACTGTCTGCTGGGTGAAACCAAATAGGCCTGCCTAATATTGCAGCAGTTGTTAGACATACCGAATACATGAGACTGGTTTGGCACAAAAGGTCATTTTTATAGCACGACGGAATGTAATTCACGAAGTACCAATATCAAATGCCTATCAGGCCTACTACAAGCAAAAAGTTTTATGTTAGGAGATAGTTTCACATTTTATTCATACTCTCTGGCTTCTGAAGCATGAGATCGAAAAGTAGTAGCACGAAATTTTTATATAAATTTGGAATCGTCATATTCTTCCGTAATTTGTCTGAGTCTCCCGTTTCTTCTCCTTCCTCGTTGTAACAAACAATCTTGTCACCACTAATTCTGTAACTATCCCTGCCAGTGTCAAAACTTATTCTCTGGTTAACTAACCAAGCCACAGTCACCGGTTTAGTTATACCTTATTACATATTCATACAACGCATTTTCCGCACTACCCCCAGAATAGAACTTTAGCGGCTGCTATCCATGGACTGTATAACTGGCCCTTAGTATTGTAGCGGTCTGGTCAAAAATTTTCTGTCAAAATTTCATTTTCTTGGATAGACGGAGAAGACAATATGTAATCTCTGTTGCCGGTTATTCCTGATAGTCGTTTATTTCCACTCTATTAGTCTGAATCTATGGAATTCGCTAGTAATTATAACAACGCCGATCATTTGCAAACACAGTCAAACAAATAAACAGCGATTGGCATTCACCCATTCGACTTTATTCCGCTCAGCTCGTGTAGACCCGTCCCCTTTTGTCTGCAGGAAAGTTTATTTCTAGATGTGACAGGGATTCCCTTGGCAGAGACATCACATATACTATGCACGTATTCAAAAATCAACACGGATGTGTTCAAAATCATATGAGTAATCGATAGACCAATGTGCGCTGGATGCTAGACGCTTTGTGAAACAAGGTCTTTTTCCTCAATAATATGAATCTGTCACGCCCCCCCCCCCCCCCCCCAACCCCCCGACCCCCCTGAAACTGCCACCCGGGGCAGATACCGGTTTGCCCCTGCCCCCTAGTTCCAGGCCTGTTATGAAACATTGCATAGTCTTCCTAAAGCTCAAAAAATGGTTCAAATGGTTCTGAGCACTATAGGACTTAACTTCTGAGGTCATCAGTCCCCTATAACTTAGAACTACTTAAACCTAACTAACCTAAAGACATCACACACATCCATGGCCGAGGCAGGATTCGAACCTGCGACCGTAGTGTTCGTGCAGTTCCAGACTGTAGCGCTTAGAACCGTTCTGCAGCTCCGGCCAGCCTTCCTAAAGCATTTTACAGATTTTGCTGTTGGCAGACGCTTGTATGAGCACTGTGTTTTGTTGTTGTATATGGTGGATTTTCTTTGCAACTTAAGTTTTATTTTCGTTTTTTTTTCTCTCGTTCGTTTTTTATTGCTGCAGTATTATTCTACAGCAGCAAGATATAGTTTCTTTGTTGGAGTGTTGGTTCTTACCAGTCAAAGTTACAAAAAATTAACTGAAAATTAAAACAATGAAAAATTCCTGGAATTGTAAAAAAATCCCGGGCTTTTCCCGGTTTTCTCCCAGATGAAAAAATTCCCGGGCTTTTCCCGGATCTCCCGGTTGTCCCAGGTCGTATACACCCTGTAATAGGAAGCACTGATGCTCAAATCGTTACAGGCACTGAAAGCTGGCAAAATGCCAAGATAAATTCAGCTGAAATTTTTACAAAGGATCTAATGGTATTCGGAAATGATAGGCTAAATACAGTTAGCAGTGGAGTCTTTGTTGCTGTTTGAAGTAGCTTACCTTGTTGCAAAATTGAAGTAGATACTTCTGGTGAGTTAGTATGGGTAGAGGTCATTCTAGGCAACTGAAATAAATTAATAGTTGGATTCCTATATTGACCTCTCAACTCATATGATGCAATTGCTGAAAGGTTCAAAGAAAACTTGTCTAATTTCAAACACATACCCGATTCACAAAATTATAGTTGCTGGTGACTTCAATTCACTCTCAACATATCGGCAAAAATACATATTTAAATCTGGTGGCATGCATAAAACATCATCCAAAATTGTGCTAACGCATTCTCTTGAAATTATTTTGGGCAATTAGTACATGATCCCACTTGAATAGCAAGTGGTTGTCCAAACACACTTGAACTCTTAGCAACAAGTATTCCTCTGTTAATAGTGAGCATCAAAATGGATACATACATTAGTGAACACAGGGTTGTCATAGCGACACTGAATAATGTAACACCCAACTCTTCCAAAAATAAATGAAAAATATCTCTATTCAAAAAAGCAAATAAAAATTCCTGAGAAACAATCTCCACTACTTCCAAATTAACACTGTAAGTACAGACCATTTGTGGCATGAATTCACAGAAACACTGTCAACAGCAACTGAAGACATACCTGCTTCCCCGTGGTACACAAAACAGGTCAGAACATTGTTGCAGAAACAACAAAAAGAGCATGCCAAATTTAAACGAATGTAAAAATCCCCAAGGTTGGTGATCGTTTACAGAAGTTCAAAATTTAGTGCGGACTTCAATGTGAGATGCTTATAATACATTCCACAACAAAACTTTGTCTCAAAACCTGGTAGAAAGTCCAAAGAGAGTCTGCTCGTATGTAAAATATGCAAGAAACAATCAATGCCTTCTCTGTGTGTTAGCAATCGAAATACTACTGATGACAGTGCTGCCACAGCAGAGTTACTAATCACAGCTTTCACCAAAGAAGAACAAGCAAATATTCCAGAACTTGAATCAAGAATACCTGCCAACATGAGTAACTTGGATGTAGATAGTTTCGGAGCAGTGAAGCAACTTAAATCACTTAATAAAAGCAAGTCTTCCAGTCCAGATTGTGTACCAGTAGAGTTCCTTTCAGAGTACGCTGATATAATAGCTCCATACTTAACAATTGTGTACAACCACTCACTCAACAGAAGATTTGTAGCCAAAGACTGGAAAGTTGCACATGTCACACCAATATTCAAGAAAGGCAAGAGAAGTAATCCACTAAATTACAGGCCCCCTACCATTCATGTCTATATGATGTAGGATTTTGGAACATATATTGAGTTCGAACACTATGAATTACCTTGAAGAGAACAGTGTCTTGACATATAGTCAACACAGATTTATAAAAAAATTGTTATTGTGAAACACAAGTAGATCTTTACTCTAACGAAGTGCTGAATGCTATCGACAGCGGATTTCAAACTGATTCCTTATTTTTAGATTTCCAGAAGGCTTTTGACACCGTAACGCACAAGCATCTTGTACTCTGACTGTGCAGTTATGGAATATCATTTCAGTTATGTGACTGGACTCACGGTGTCCCGCCAGAGAGGACACAGTTTATAGTAATTTACGGAAAGTCACTGAGTAAAACAGAAGTGATTTCTGGTGTTTCTCAAGGTAGTGTCACAGGCCCTCTGCTGCTCCTCTTTATCACTGATTTAGGAGACAATCTGAGCAGCCATCTTATGTTGTTTGCAGGTGATGCTGTCATTTATCATCTAGTAAAGTCATCAGAAGATCAAAACTAATTGCAAAACAATTTAGATATCTGTTTGGTGTGAAAATGGACAATTGACCCTAAATAATGAAAAGTGTGAGGTCATCTACATGAGTGCTAAAAGGAACCCACTCAACTGTGTTAACATGATAAGATTAATCTAATCTAAAGGCCATAAATTCTACTAAATACCTAGGAATTACAATTTCAAACAACTTAAACTGAAAAAGAACACACAAAAAAATTTTGTGGGGAAGGTGAGGCAAAGACTGTGTTTTACTGGCAGAACGCCTAGAAGCTGTAACAGATCTACTAAAGATACTGCCCACACTACATCTGTCTACCCTCTTTTGAAGCACTGCTGCATGATGTGGGATCATTATGAGATAGGATTAACGGAGTACACTGAGAAAGTTTAAAGAAGGGCAGCACATTTTGTGTTCATTGAGAAATAGTGGAGAGAGTGTAGCAGACATGATAAAAGCTAAGGGATGGACTTCATTCAAACAAAGGCATTTCTCATTGCGGCAAGATCTTCACGAAATTTCAATCACCAGTTTTCGCCTATGAATGCAAAAATATTTTGTTGATGCTGAGATACATAGGAAGAAATGATGATTCTAATAAAATATTGGAAATCAGAGCTCACATAGAAAGACATAGGCGTTCATTTTTTTCCATGTGCTGTTCAAGAGTGGAATGACAGAGGATTACTGTGAAGCTGGTTCAAGAAACCCAGCACCAGTCACGTAAGTGTTATTTGCAAAGTAGCCATGTAGATGTGGATGAAAAAAAGAGAGAAGAAAATCCTAAGAAAAATACTGAAAACAAATCATCACATGCATGAAGAGAGTTTATGAAGCTCTGTGTAACAAAAATCAGCAACTGAATGCAACCAAATGGAGAACGATATTTCAAGTACATCTAGATCACACACAAAAGAAAACAGGCTATGCAAGATGACTGTCAAACATGTCAGACACAAACAAATCTCCTTGTCACTAACGGCTGAAAGAAATAATAAATGTTCTGAAAGAGAGGAAGGTTGAAAACAATAAAATTCTATAGAAAATTTCAAAAGGTTTTTAGTTTCATCTCCAAAGGAAATCAAAATAAGAACTTGAGCAATATGGTTATGAGTTTGAAAATGATGACACTGATCAAATGAAACAATTTTAGATATATTCATTTTGGATACTGCTGAACACTGTTAACTCTATATTAAAGGATGTGTGACACAAATACACGAAAATCAGGGGTTAAATCAGTAATAGTTATTCACAAAGTCAATTAAAGGTTCGAATGGAAAAGACGAATAGATTGAAAATCTCTTAATAGTTCACAAAATCTCACAAGGTAAGTTAAAAGAAAGAAGATGCTAAATAACAGGCAAACACAATGAGATCTACAGACGAATGAAAGCAGTGAACTATTCACAGATAACTTCACTCACACAATCTCTCTCTCTCTCTCTCTCTCTCTCTCTCTCTCTCTCTCACACACACACACACACACACACACACACACACACACACACACACACACACACACAAAATATCAATGTTGTTTCTATTGAATAAATTCTACTTATTTTTTGGATCATGATACAAAACTAATTTTCCAAGCTGAATTTTATAAAGATACATCAATTACCTTTTTGAAAATTGATCCAAGAAGTTTTACTGCCTCTCTACGAACAGCAGATTCACACTCTAGAGAAAGGCGAGTAACATTTTCAATCACTTGGGGCAAGTGCACACCATCTAGAACTTCTGATGAGAAATTTGCCACCAGTTCAGCCAGACCCCGTATAGCATCCTGACGCATTGAGCTATTGTGATGCTGCAGTCTAGAAAGAAGCTCCTGGACAAATGAAATTCCAAATTTATGTATGTATCTTCACCTTCATCAAACATAATCATGCACTTTTAAAAATATCAGTTAATGCACCTTAGGTCTATCAGTTTTGCACACTGATTATCCACAACGATATTAGACATGCCTATCTTTGTAATGAACATATACAGTGCAAGGCTTTATAAGTGAAATTCTAATAACTATAACAGACACCAGATTATTTCTTTTTCCCAACATTGGAGACAGCTTTTGAATAATTTTCTTTCTTTCACTCACTCCTTTTTTACAGCCTCCCTTCCCTTATTTCTTCATATAAACTCAATTCCCAACCCATGGTGGAAGAGAGAAAATGATTCTAGTTGTTACATAACAAGTCAAGATTTTTATTGTTGCCTTGAATCTGAAAATTACTCTGATTCAGCTCTCCATAATGATCTACCCTGTGCAAGTCTCTCAATCTTTGTATACCCACAGCAACAGACATCCATTTGCATCTGTTTACTGTTCAGATATGAAGAGAACAGAAGCTTTTGAATTCTGCTGGTACAGAAGGAAGCTGAAGGTACACTATTTTCGTAATCAGACAAGATACCTCCCTCTGGTGATGCATACAATTTGAAGGGTCACTCTCATCTGCATAGTTCACAGTAGCTGGTGGCAGAGTGAAGGATTCAGGGTCATCTATATCCTCCCCACCACCACCAGCCTATCTGAACTACACAGATGGGAGCTATCCTTAAAACACATCCTCCACTCCTGTAATCATCGTGGCCTCAATCTCTGTTAACCTAATGTGCCTGCACCGTCCACCCAAAAGCTCCCCTTCCTCTGTCCTGTCATTCCCTCGAAATCTTCAGCGTGCACTGCTCCTCACTGGCTCTGATAACCATGCATCACATGCCTGGACTGTGTTCTTGCCACCCCTCATAGTCCTAGGCAGCAAACCAGCTGTCTCCCTCCAAGCTGCTAACCAACCACCCACAACCACTCTCCAAGTCTCTCTCTCCCTCTGTCCATCCCACTTGACACTACCCCCACCA